>NW_026737281.1:0-45113 GCF_949786415.1 Peromyscus eremicus | reverse complement strand
ATTGGACTGAAGAGAAGCTACTGTTCTGGTCAGTTTCCTAAGCAGAGTTGAACTAGATATGCCCCGTGTGTGTAGGAAGCACAGTTCTTTTGTTCTGAGCAAGCTCACTGTTCTGGCCCTATAGGAAACACAGGAGAGTAGAAGAGTGCTGTTTTCTCAAAAGCAGAGTGTGTTTCTTGCAAGGCAAGCTAGCGTTTGTTTCCCAGTCCTAAACGAAGTTGAATCCCATGCAGTTTCTGGTCCTACGAGCAAGAGTTGTTTTCTGCTAAGAAGAGTCACTATTGCGCTCCCATTGCCATACACAGTGCAAGTAGCACTCGCGTCTGTTCCCAGCAAGTACAGTGTATTGGACTGAAGAGAAGCTGCTGTTCGGGTCAGTTTCCTAAGCAGAGTTGAACTAGATATGGCCCGTGTGTGTAGGAAGCACAGTTCTTTTATTCTGAGCAAGCTCACTGTTCTGGCCCTATAGGAAACACAGGAGAGTAGAAGAGTGCTGTTTTCTCAAAAGCAGAGTGTGTTTCTTGCAAGGCGAGCTAGCGTTTGTTTCCCAGTCCTAAACGGAGTAGAATCCCATGCAGTTTGTGGTCCTACGAGCAAGAGTTGTTTTCTGCTAAGAAGAGTCACTATTGCGCTCCCATTGCCATACACAGTGCAAATAGCACTCGCGTCTGTTACCAGCAAAAACAGTGTATTGGACTGAAGAGAAGCTACTGTTCTGGTCAGTTTCCTAAGCAGAGTTGAACTAGATATGCCCCGTGTGTGTAGGAAGCACAGTTCTTTGGTTCTGAGCAAGCTCACTGTTCTGGCCCTATAGGAAACACAGGAGAGTAGAAGAGTGCTGTTTTCTCAAAAGCAGAGTGTGTTTCTTGCAAGGCGAGCTAGTGTTTGTTTCCCAGTCCTAAACGGAGTAGAATCCCATGCAGTTTGTGGTCCTACGAGCAAGAGTTGTTTTTTGCTAAGAAGAGTCACTATTGCACTCCCATTGCCATACACAGTGCAAATAGCACTCGCGTCTGTTCCCAGCAAGTACAGTGTATTGGACTGAAGAGAAGCTACTGTTCTGGTCAGTTTCCTAAGCAGAGTTGAACTAGATATGGCCCGTGTGTGTAGGAAGCACAGTTCTTTGGTTCTGAGCAAGCTCACTGTTCTGGCCCTATAGGAAACACAGGAGAGTAGAAGACTGCTGTTTTCTCAAAAGCAGAGTGTGTTTCTTGCAAGGCGAGCTAGCGTTTGTTTCCCAGTCCTAAACGGAGTAGAATCCCATGCAGTTTGTGGTCCTACGAGCAAGAGTTGTTTTCTGCTAAGAAGAGTCACTATTGCGCTCCCATTGCCATACACAGTGCAAATAGCACTCGTGTCTGTTACCAGCAAAAACAGTGTATTGGACTGAAGAGAAGCTACTGTTCTGGTCAGTTTCCTAAGCAGAGTTGAACTAGATATGCCCCGTGTGTGTAGGAAGCACAGTTCTTTGGTTCTGAGCAAGCTCACTGTTCTGGCCCTATAGGAAACACAGGAGAGTAGTAGAGTGCTGTTTTCTCAAAAGCAGAGTGTGTTTCTTGCAAGGCGAGCTAGCGTTTGTTTCCCAGTCCTAAACGGAGTAGAATCCCATGCAGTTTGTGGTCCTACGAGCAAGAGTTGTTTTTTGCTAAGAAGAGTCACTATTGCGCTCCAATTGCCATACACAGTGCAAATAGCACTCGAGTCTGTTCCCAGCAAGTACAGTGTATTGGACTGAAGAGAAGCTACTGTTCTGGTCAGTTTCCTAAGCAGAGTTGAACTAGATATGGCCCGTGTGTGTAGGAAGCACAGTTCTTTGGTTCTGAGCAAGCTCACTGTTCTGGCCCTATAGGAAACACAGGAGAGTAGAAGAGTGCTGTTTTCTCAAAAGCAGAGTGTGTTTCTTGCAAGGCGAGCTAGCGTTTGTTTCCCAGTCCTAAACGGAGTTGAATCCCATGCAGTTTCTGGTCCTACGAGCAAGAGTTGTTTTCTGCTAAGAAGAGTCACTATTGCGCTCCCATTGCCATACACAGTGCAAATAGCACTCGCGTCTGTTCCCAGCAAGTACAGTGTATTGGACTGAAGAGAAGCTACTGTTCTGGTCAGTTTCCTAAGCAGAGTTGAACTAGATATGCCCCGTGTGTGTAGGAAGCACAGTTGTTTTGTTCTGAGCAAGCTCACTGTTCTGGCCCTATAGGAAACACAGGAGAGTAGAAGAGTGCTGTTTTCTCAAAAGCAGAGTGTGTTTCTTGCAAGGCGAGCTAGTGTTTGTTTCCCAGTCCTAAACGGAGTTGAATCCCATGTAGATTCTGGTCCTACGAGCAAGAGTTGTTTTCTGCTAAGAAGAGTCACTATTGCGCTCCCATTGCCATACACAGTGCAAATAGCACTCGCGTCTGTTCCCAGCAAGTACAGTGTATTGGACTGAAGAGAAGCTACTGTTCTGGTCAGTTTCCTAAGCAGAGTTGAACTAGATATGCCCCATGTGTGTAGGAAGCACAGTTCTTTTGTTCTGAGCAAGCTCACTGTTCTGGCCCTATAGGAAACACAGGAGAGTAGAAGAGTGCTGTTTTCTCAAAAGCAGAGTGTGTTTCTTGCAAGGCGAGCTAGCGTTTGTTTCCCAGTCCTAAACGGAGTAGAATCCCATGCAGTTTGTGGTCCTACGAGCAAGAGTTGTTTTCTGCTAAGAAGAGTCACTATTGCGCTCCCATTGCCATACACAGTGCAAATAGCACTCGCGTCTGTTCCCAGCAAGTACAGTGTATTGGACTGAAGAGAAGCTACTGTTCTGGTCAGTTTCCTAAGCAGAGTTGAACTAGATATGGCCCGTGTGTGTAGGAAGCACAGTTCTTTGGTTCTGAGCAAGCTCACTGTTCTGGCCCTATAGGAAACACAGGAGAGTAGAAGAGTGCTGTTTTCTCAAAAGCAGAGTGTGTTTCTTGCAAGGCGAGCTAGCGTTTGTTTCCCAGTCCTAAACGGAGTTGAATCCCATGCAGTTTCTGGTCCTACGACCAAGAGTTGTTTTCTGCTAAGAAGAGTCACTATTGCACTCCCATTGCCATACACAGTGCAAATAGCACTCGCGTCTGTTCCCAGCAAGTACAGTGTATTGGACTGAAGAGAAGCTACTGTTCTGGTCAGTTTCCTAAGCAGAGTTGAACTAGATATGCCCCGTGTGTGTAGGAAGCACAGTTGTTTTGTTCTGAGCAAGCTCACTGTTCTGGCCCTATAGGAAACACAGGAGAGTAGAAGAGTGCTGTTTTCTCAAAAGCAGAGTGTGTTTCTTGCAAGGCGAGCTAGCGTTTGTTTCCCAGTCCTAAACGGAGTTGAATCCCATGCAGTTTCTGGTCCTATGAGCAAGAGTTGTTTTCTGCTAAGAAGAGTCACTATTGCGCTCCCATTGCCATACACAGTGCAAATAGCACTCGCGTCTGTTCCCAGCAAGTACAGTGTATTGGACTGAAGAGAAGCTACTGTTCTGGTCAGTTTCCTAAGCAGAGTTGAACTAGATATGCCCCGTGTGTGTAGGAAACACAGTTCTTTTGTTCTCAGCAAGCTCACTGTTCTGGCCCTATAGGAAACACAGGAGAGTAGAAGAGTGCTGTTTTCTCAAAAGCAGAGTGTGTTTCTTGCAAGGCAAGCTAGCGTTTGTTTCCCAGTCCTAAACGGAGTTGAATCCCATGCAGTTTCTGGTCCTACGAGCAAGAGTTGTTTTCTGCTAAGAAGAGTCACTATTGCGCTCCCATTGCCATACACAGTGCAAATAGCACTCGCGTCTGTTCCCAGCAAGTACAGTGTATTGGACTGAAGAGAAGCTACTGTTCTGGTCAGTTTCCTAAGCAGAGTTGAACTAGATATGCCCCGTGTATGTAGGAAGCACAGTTCTTTTGTTCTGAGCAAGCTCACTGTTCTGGCCCTATAGGAAACACAGGAGAGTAGAAGAGTGCTGTTTTCTCAAAAGCAGAGTGTGTTTCTTGCAAGGCAAGCTAGCGTTTGTTTCCCAGTCCTAAACGGAGTTGAATCCCATGCAGTTTCTGGTCCTACGAGCAAGAGTTGTTTTCTGCTAAGAAGAGTCACTATTGCGCTCCCATTGCCATACACAGTGCAAATAGCACTCGCGTCTGTTCCCAGCAAGTACAGTGTATTGGACTGAAGAGAAGCTACTGTTCTGGTCAGTTTCCTAAGCAGAGTTAAACTAGATATGCCCCGTGTGTGTAGGAAGCACAGTTCTTTTGTTCTGAGCAAGCTCACTGTTCTGGCCCTATAGGAAAAACAGGAGAGTAGAAGAGTGCTGTTTTCTCAAAAGCAGAGTGTGTTTCTTGCAAGGCGAGCTAGCGTTTGTTTCCCAGTCCTAAACGGAGTAGAATCCCATGCAGTTTGTGGTCCTACGACCAAGAGTTGTTTTCTGCTAAGAAGAGTCACTATTGCGCTCCCATTGCCATACACAGTGCAAATAGCACTCGCGTCTGTTCCCAGCAAGTACAGTGTATTGGACTGAAGAGAAGCTACTGTTCTATTCAGTTTCCTAAGCAGAGTTGAACTAGATATGCCCCGTGTGTGTAGGAAGCACAGTTCTTTGGTTCTGAGCAAGCTCACTGTTCTGGCCCTATAGGAAACACAGGAGAGTAGAAGAGTGCTGTTTTCTCAAAAGCAGAGTGTGTTTCTTGCAAGGCGAGCTAGCGTTTGTTTCCCAGTCCTAAACGGATTTGAATCCCATGCAGTTTCTGGTCCTACGAGCAAGAGTTGTTTTCTGCTAAGAAGAGTCACTATTGCGCTCCCATTGCCATACACAGTGCAAGTAGCACTCGCGTCTGTTCCCAGCAAGTACAGTGTATTGGACTGAAGAGAAGCTGCTGTTCTGGTCAGTTTCCTAAGCAGAGTTGAACTAGATATGCCCCGTGTGTGTAGGAAGCACAGTTCTTTTGTTCTGAGCAAGCTCACTGTTCTGGCCCTATAGGAAACACAGGAGAGTAGAAGAGTGCTGTTTTCTCAAAAGCAGAGTGTGTTTCTTGCAAGGCGAGCTAGCGTTTGTTTCCCAGTCCTAAACGGAGTAGAATCCCATGCAGTTTGTGGTCCTACGAGCAAGAGTTGTTTTCTGCTAAGAAGAGTCACTATTGCGCTCCCATTGCCATACACAGTACAAATAGCACTCGTGTCTGTTACCAGCAAGTACAGTGTATTGGACTGAAGAGAAGCTACTGTTCTGGTCAGTTTCCTAAGCAGAGTTGAACTAGATATGGCCCGTGTGTGTAGGAAGCACAGTTCTTTGGATCTGAGCAAGCTCACTGTTCTGGCCCTATAGGAAACACAGGAGAGTAGAAGAGTGCTGTTTTCTCAAAAGCAGAGTGTGTTTCTTGCAAGGCGAGCTAGCGTTTGTTTCCCAGTCCTAAACGGAGTAGAATCCCATGCAGTTTGTGGTCCTACCAGCAAGAGTTGTTTTCTGCTAAGAAGAGTCACTATTGCGCTCCCATTGCCATACACAGTGCAAATAGCACTCGCGTCTGTTCCCAGCAAGTACAGTGTATTGGACTGAAGAGAAGCTACTGTTCTGGTCAGTTTCCTAAGCAGAGTTGAACTAGATATGGCCCGTGTGTGTAGGAAGCACAGTTCTTTTGTTCTGAGCAAGCTCACTGTTCTGGCCCTATAGGAAACACAGGAGAGTAGAAGAGTGCTGTTTTCTCAAAAGCATAGTGTGTTTCTTCCAAGGCGAGCTAGCGTTTGTTTCCCAGTCATAAACGGAGTTGAATCCCATGCAGTTTCTGGTCCTACGAGCAAGAGTTGTTTTCTGCTAAGAAGAGTCACTATTGCACTCCCATTGCCATACACAGTGCAAATAGCACTCGCGTCTGTTCCCAGCAAGTACAGTGTATTGGACTGAAGAGAAGCTACTGTTCTGGTCAGTTTCCTAAGCAGAGTTGAACTAGATATGCCCCGTGTGTGTAGGAAGCACAGTTCTTTTGTTCTGAGCAAGCTCACTGTTCTGGCCCTATAGGAAACACAGGAGAGTAGAAGAGTGCTGTTTTCTCAAAAGCGGAGTGTGTTTCTTGCAAGGCGAGCTAGTGTTTGTTTCCCAGTCCTAAACGGAGTTGAATCCCATGCAGATTCTGGTACTACGAGCAAGAGTTGTTTTCTGCTAAGAAGAGTCACTATTGCGCTCCCATTGCCATACACAGTGCAAATAGCACTCGCGTCTGTTCCCAGCAAGTACAGTGTATTGGACTGAAGAGAAGCTACTGTTCTGGTCAGTTTCCTAAGCAGAGTTGAACTAGATATGCCCCATGTGTGTAGGAAGCACAGTTCTTTTGTTCTGAGCAAGCTCACTGTTCTGGCCCTATAGGAAACACAGGAGAGTAGAAGAGTGCTGTTTTCTCAAAAGCAGAGTGTGTTTCTTGCAAGGCAAGCTAGCGTTTGTTTCCCAGTCCTAAACGGAGTAGAATCCCATGCAGTTTCTGGTCCTATGACCAAGAGTTGTTTTCTGCTAAGAAGAGTCACTATTGCGCTCCCATTGCCATACACAGTGCAAATAGCACTCGCGTCTGTTCCCAGCAAGTACAGTGTATTGGACTGAAGAGAAGCTACTGTTCTGGTCAGTTTCCTAAGCAGAGTTGAACTAGATATGCCCCGTGTGTGTAGGAAGCACAGTTGTTTTGTTCTGAGCAAGCTCACTGTTCTGGCCCTATAGGAAACACGGGAGAGTAGAAGAGTGCTGTTTTCTCAAAAGCAGAGTGTGTTTCTTGCAAGGCGAGCTAGTGTTTGTTTCCCAGTCCTAAACGGAGTTGAATCCCATGTAGATTCTGGTCCTACGAGCAAGAGTTGTTTTCTGCTAAGAAGAGTCACTATTGCGCTCCCATTGCCATACACAGTGCAAATAGCACTCGCGTCTGTTCCCAGCAAGTACAGTGTATTGGACTGAAGAGAAGCTACTGTTCTGGTCAGTTTCCTAAGCAGAGTTGAACTAGATATGCCCCATGTGTGTAGGAAGCACAGTTCTTTTGTTCTGAGCAAGCTCACTGTTCTGGCCCTATAGGAAACACAGGAGAGTAGAAGAGTGCTGTTTTCTCAAAAGCAGAGTGTGTTTCTTGCAAGGCGAGCTAGCGTTTGTTTCCCAGTCCTAAACGGAGTTGAATCCCATGCAGTTTCTGGTCCTACGAGCAAGAGTTGTTTTCTGCTAAGAAGAGTCACTATTGCGCTCCCATTGCCATACACAGTGCAAATAGCACTCGCGTCTGTTCCCAGCAAGTACAGTGTATTGGACTGAAGAGAAGCTACTGTTCTGGTCAGTTTCCTAAGCAGAGTTGAACTAGATATGCCCCGTGTGTGTAGGAAACACAGTTCTTTTGTTCTCAGCAAGCTCACTGTTCTGGCCCTATAGGAAACACAGGAGAGTAGAAGAGTGCTGTTTTCTCAAAAGCAGAGTGTGTTTCTTGCAAGGCAAGCTAGCGTTTGTTTCCCAGTCCTAAACGGAGTTGAATCCCATGCAGTTTCTGGTCCTACGAGCAAGAGTTGTTTTCTGCTAAGAAGAGTCACTATTGCGCTCCCATTGCCATACACAGTGCAAATAGCACTCGCATCTGTTCCCAGCAAGTACAGTGTATTGGACTGAAGAGAAGCTACTGTTCTGGTCAGTTTCCTAAGCAGAGTTGAACTAGATATGCCCCGTGTATGTAGGAAGCACAGTTCTTTTGTTCTGAGCAAGCTCACTGTTCTGGCCCTATAGGAAACACAGGAGAGTAGAAGAGTGCTGTTTTCTCAAAAGCAGAGTGTGTTTCTTGCAAGGCGAGCTAGCGTTTGTTTCCCAGTCCTAAACGGAGTTGAATCCCATGCAGTTTCTGGTCCTACGAGCAAGAGTTGTTTTCTGCTAAGAAGAGTCACTATTGCGCTCCCATTGCCATACACAGTGCAAATAGCACTCGCGTCTGTTCCCAGCAAGTACAGTGTATTGGACTGAAGAGAAGCTACTGTTCTGGTCAGTTTCCTAAGGAGAGTTGAACTAGATATGCCCCGTGTGTGTAGGAAGCACAGTTCTTTGGTTCTGAGCAAGCTCACTGTTCTGGCCCTATAGGAAACACAGGAGAGTAGAAGAGTGCTGTTTTCTCAAAAGCAGAGTGTGTTTCTTGCAAGGCAAGCTAGCGTTTGTTTCCCAGTCCTAAACGGAGTTGAATCCCATGCAGTTTCTGGTCCTACGAGCAAGAGTTGTTTTCTGCTAAGAAGAGTCACTATTGCGCTCCCATTGCCATACACAGTGCAAATAGCACTCGCGTCTGTTCCCAGCAAGTACAGTGTATTGGACTGAAGAGAAGCTACTGTTCTGGTCAGTTTCCTAAGCAGAGTTAAACTAGATATGCCCCGTGTGTGTAGGAAGCACAGTTCTTTTGTTCTGAGCAAGCTCACTGTTCTGGCCCTATAGGAAAAACAGGAGAGTAGAAGAGTGCTGTTTTCTCAAAAGCAGAGTGTGTTTCTTGCAAGGCGAGCTAGCGTTTGTTTCCCAGTCCTAAACAGAGTAGAATCCCATGCAGTTTCTGGTCCTACGACCAAGAGTTGTTTTCTGCTAAGAAGAGTCACTATTGCGCTCCCATTGCCATACACAGTGCAAATAGCACTCGCGTCTGTTCCCAGCAAGTACAGTGTATTGGACTGAAGAGAAGCTACTGTTCTATTCAGTATCCTAAGCAGAGTTGAACTAGATATGCCCCGTGTGTGTAGGAAGCACAGTTCTTTGGTTCTGAGCAAGCTCACTGTTCTGGCCCTATAGGAAACACAGGAGAGTAGAAGAGTGCTGTTTTCTCAAAAGCAGAGTGTGTTTCTTGCAAGGCGAGCTAGCGTTTGTTTCCCAGTCCTAAACGGATTTGAATCCCATGCAGTTTCTGGTCCTACGAGCAAGAGTTGTTCTCTGCTAAGAAGAGTCACTATTGCGCTCCCATTGCCATACACAGTGCAAGTAGCACTTGCGTCTGTTCCCAGCAAGTACAGTGTATTGGACTGAAGAGAAGCTGCTGTTCTGGTCAGTTTCCTAAGCAGAGTTGAACTAGATATGCCCCGTGTGTGTAGGAAGCACAGTTCTTTTGTTCTGAGCAAGCTCACTGTTCTGGCCCTATAGGAAACACAGGAGAGTAGAAGAGTGCTGTTTTCTCAAAAGCAGAGTGTGTTTCTTGCAAGGCGAGCTAGCGTTTGTTTCCCAGTCCTAAACGGAGTAGAATCCCATGCAGTTTCTGGTCCTACGAGCAAGAGTTGTTTTCTGCTAAGAAGAGTCACTATTGCGCTCCCATTGCCATACACAGTGCAAATAGCACTCGCGTCTGTTACCAGCAAGTACAGTGTATTGGACTGAAGAGAAGCTACTGTTCTGGTCAGTTTCCTAAGCAGAGTTGAACTAGATATGCCCCGTGTGTGTAGGAAGCACAGTTCTTTGGTTCTGAGCAAGCTCACTGTTCTGGCCCTATAGGAAACACAGGAGAGTAGAAGAGTGCTGTTTTCTCAAAAGCAGAGTGTGTTTCTTGCAAGGCGAGCTAGCGTTTGTTTCCCAGTCCTAAACGGAGTAGAATCCCATGCAGTTTGTGGTCCTACCAGCAAGAGTTGTTTTCTGCTAAGAAGAGTCACTATTGCGCTCCCATTGCCATACACAGTGCAAATAGCACTCGCATCTGTTCCCAGCAAGTACAGTGTATTGGACTGAAGAGAAGCTACTGTTCTGGTCAGTTTCCTAAGCAGAGTTGAACTAGATATGGCCCGTGTGTGTAGGAAGCACAGTTCTTTTGTTCTGAGCAAGCTCACTGTTCTGGCCCTATAGGAAACACAGGAGAGTAGAAGAGTGCTGTTTTCTCAAAAGCAGAGTGTGTTTCTTGCAAGGCGAGCTAGCGTTTGTTTCCCAGTCCTAAACGGAGTTGAATCCCATGCAGTTTCTGGTCCTACGAGCAAGAGTTGTTTTCTGCTAAGAAGAGTCACTATTGCACTCCCATTGCCATACACAGTGCAAATAGCACTCGCGTCTGTTCCCAGCAAGTACAGTGTATTGGACTGAAGAGAAGCTACTGTTCTGGTCAGTTTCCTAAGCAGAGTTGAACTAGATATGCCCCGTGTGTGTAGGAAGCACAGTTCTTTTGTTCTGAGCAAGCTCACTGTTCTGGCCCTATAGGAAACACAGGAGAGTAGAAGAGTGCTGTTTTCTCAAAAGCAGAGTGTGTTTCTTGCAAGGCGAGCTAGTGTTTGTTTCCCAGTCCTAAACGGAGTTGAATCCCATGCAGATTCTGGTCCTACGAGCAAGAGTTGTTTTCTGCTAAGAAGAGTCACTATTGCGCTCCCATTGCCATACACAAGGCAAATAGCACTCGCGTCTGTTCCCAGCAAGTACAGTGTATTGGACTGAAGAGAAGCTACTGTTCTGGTCAGTTTCCTAAGCAGAGTTGAACTAGATATGCCCCATGTGTGTAGGAAGCACAGTTCTTTTGTTCTGAGCAAGCTCACTGTTCTGGCCCTATAGGAAACACAGGAGAGTAGAAGAGTGCTGTTTTCTCAAAAGCAGAGTGTGTTTCTTGCAAGGCGAGCTAGCGTTTGTTTCCCAGTCCTAAACGGAGTAGAATCCCATGCAGTTTCTGGTCCTATGACCAAGAGTTGTTTTCTGCTAAGAAGAGTCACTATTGCGCTCCCATTGCCATACACAGTGCAAATAGCACTCGCGTCTGTTCCCAGCAAGTACAGTGTATTGGACTGAAGAGAAGCTACTGTTCTGGTCAGTTTCCTAAGCAGAGTTGAACTAGATATGCCCCGTGTGTGTAGGAAGCACAGTTCTTTGGTTCTGAGCAAGCTCACTGTTCTGGCCCTATAGGAAACACAGGAGAGTAGAAGAGTGCTGTTTTCTCAAAAGCAGAGTGTGTTTCTTGCAAGGCGAGCTAGCGTTTGTTTCCCAGTCCTAAACGGAGTTGAATCCCATGCAGTTTCTGGTCCTACGAGCAAGAGTTGTTTTCTGCTAAGAAGAGTCACTATTGCGCTCCCATTGCCATACACAGTGCAAATAGCACTCGCGTCTGTTCCCAGCAAGTACAGTGTATTGGACTGAAGAGAAGCTACTGTTCTGGTCAGTTTCCTAAGCAGAGTTGAACTAGATATGCCCCGTGTGTGTAGGAAGCACAGTTCTTTTGTTCTGAGCAAGCTCACTGTACTGGCCCTATAGGAAACACAGGAGAGTAGAAGAGTGCTGTTTTCTCAAAAGCAGAGTGTGTTTCTTGCAAGGCGAGCTAGCGTTTGTTTCCCAGTCCTAAACGGAGTTGAATCCCATGCAGTTTCTGGTCCTACGAGCAAGAGTTGTTTTCTGCTAAGAAGAGTCACTATTGGGCTCCCATTGCCATACACAGTGCAAATAGCACTCGCGTCTGTTCCCAGCAAGTACAGTGTATTGGACTGAAGAGAAGCTACTGTTCTGGTCAGTTTCCTAAGCAGAGTTGAACTAGATATGCCCCGTGTGTGTAGGAAGCACAGTTTTTTTGTTCTGAGCAAGCTCACTGTTCTGGCCCTATAGGAAACACAGGAGAGTAGAAGAGTGCTGTTTTCTCAAAAGCAGAGTGTGTTTCTTGCAAGGCGAGCTAGCGTTTGTTTCCCAGTCCTAAACGGAGTTGAATCCCATGCAGTTTCTGGTCCTACGACCAAGAGTTGTTTTCTGCTAAGAAGAGTCACTATTGCGCTCCCATTGCCATACACAGTGCAAATAGCACTCGCGTCTGTTCCCAGCAAGTACAGTGTATTGGACTGAAGAGAAGCTACTGTTCTTGTCAGTTTCCTAAGCAGAGTTGAACTAGATATGGCCCGTGTGTGTAGGAAGCACAGTTCTTTTGTTCTGAGCAAGCTCACTGTTCTGGCCCTATAGGAAACACAGGAGAGTAGAAGAGTGCTGTTTTCTCAAAAGCAGAGTGTGTTTCTTGCAAGGCGAGCTAGCGTTTGTTTCCCAGTCCTAAACGGAGTTGAATCCCATGCAGTTTCTGGTCCTACGAGCAAGAGTTGTTTTCTGCTTAGAAGAGTCACTATTGCACTCCCATTGCCATACACAGTGCAAATAGCACTCGCGTCTGTTCCCAGCAAGTACAGTGTATTGGACTGAAGAGAAGCTACTGTTCTGGTCAGTTTCCTAAGCAGAGTTGAACTAGATATGCCCCGTGTGTGTAGGAAGCACAGTTGTTTTGTTCTGAGCAAGCTCACTGTTCTGGCCCTATAGGAAACACAGGAGAGTAGAAGAGTGCTGTTTTCTCAAAAGCAGAGTGTGTTTCTTGCAAGGCGAGCTAGCGTTTGTTTCCCAGTCCTAAACGGAGTTGAATCCCATGCAGATTCTGGTCCTACGAGCAAGAGTTGTTTTCTGCTAAGAAGAGTCACTATTGCGCTCCCATTGCCATACACAGTGCAAATAGCACTCCCGTCTGTTCCCAGCAAGTACAGTGTATTGGACTGAAGAGAAGCTACTGCTCTGGTCAGTTTCCTAAGCAGAGTTGAACTAGATATGCCCCGTGTTTGTAGGAAGCACAGTTTTTTTGTTCTGAGCAAGCTCACTGTTCTGGCCCTATAGGAAACACAGGAGAGTAGAAGAGTGCTGTTTTCTCAAAAGCAGAGTGTGTTTCTTGCAAGGCAAGCTAGCGTTTGTTTCCCAGTCCTAAACGGAGTTGAATCCCATGCAGTTTCTGGTCCTACGAGCAAGATTTGTTTTCTGCTAAGAAGAGTCACTATTGCGCTCCCATTGCCATACACAGTGCAAATAGCAATCGCGTCTGTTCCCAGCAAGTACAGTGTATTGGATTGAAGAGAAGCTACTGTTCTTGTCAGTTTCCTAAGCAGAGTTGAACTAGATATGGCCCGTGTGTGTAGGAAGCACAGTTCTTTTGTTCTGAGCAAGCTCACTGTTCTGGCCCTATAGGAAACACAGGAGAGTAGAAGAGTGCTGTTTTCTCAAAAGCAGAGTGTGTTTCTTGCAAGGCGAGCTAGCGTTTGTTTCCCAGTCCTAAACGGAGTTGAATCCCATGCAGTTTCTGGTCCTACGAGCAAGAGTTGTTTTCTGCTAAGAAGAGTCACTATTGCACTCCCATTGCCATACACAGTGCAAATAGCACTCGCGTCTGTTCCCAGCAAGTACAGTGTATTGGACTGAAGAGAAGCTACTGTTCTTGTCAGTTTCCTAAGCAGAGTTGAACTAGATATGCCCCGTGTGTGTAGGAAGCACAGTTTTTTTGTTCTGAGCAAGCTCACTGTTCTGGCCCTATAGGAAACACAGGAGAGTAGAAGAGTGCTGTTTTCTCAAAAGCAGAGTGTGTTTCTTGCAAGGCGAGCTAGCGTTTGTTTCCCAGTCCTAAACGGAGTTGAATCCCATGCAGTTTCTGGTCCTACGAGCAAGAGTTGTTTTCTGCTTAGAAGAGTCACTACTGCGCTCCCATTGCCATACACAGTGCAAATAGCACTCGCGTCTGTTCCCAGCAAGTACAGTGTATTGGACTGAAGAGAAGCTACTGTTCTGGTCAGTTTCCTAAGCAGAGTTGAACTAGATATGCCCCGTGTGTGTAGGAAGTACAGTTCTTTTGTTCTGAGCAAGCTCACTGTTCTGGCCCTATAGGAAACACAGGAGAGTAGAAGAGTGCTGTTTTCTCAAAAGCAGAGTGTGTTTCTTGCAAGGCGAGCTAGCGTTTGTTTCCCAGTCCTAAACGGAGTAGAATCCCATGCAGTTTCTGGTCCTACGAGCAAGAGTTGTTTTCTGCTAAGAAGAGTCACTATTGCGCTCCCTTTGCCATACACAGTGCAAATAGCACTCGCGTCTGTTCCCAGCAAGTACAGTGTATTGGACTGAAGAGAAGCTACTGTTCTGGTCAGTTTCCTAAGCAGAGTTGAACTAGATATGCCCCGTGCGTGTAGGAAGCACAGTTGTTTTGTTCTGAGCAAGCTCACTGTTCTGGCCCTATAGGAAACACAGGAGAGTAGAAGAGTGCTGTTTTCTCAAAAGCAGAGTGTGTTTCTTGCAAGGCGAGCTAGCGTTTGTTTCCCAGTCCTAAACGGAGTAGAATCCCATGCAGTTTGTGGTCCTACGAGCAAGAGTTGTTTTCTGCTAAGAAGAGTCACTATTGCGCTCCCATTGCCATACACAGTGCAAATAGCACTCGCGTCTGTTCCCAGCAAGTACAGTGTATTGGACTGAAGAGAAGCTACTGTTCTTGTCAGTTTCCTAAGCAGAGTTGAAATAGATATGCCCCGTGTGTGTAGGAAGCACAGTTCTTTTGTTCTGAGCAAGCTCACTGTTCTGGCCCTATAGGAAACACAGGAGAGTAGAAGAGTGCTGTTTTCTCAAAAGCAGAGTGTGTTTCTTGCAAGGCGAGCTAGCGTTTGTTTCCCAGTCCTAAACGGAGTAGAATCCCATGCAGTTTGTGGTCCTACGAGCAAGAGTTGTTTTCTGCTAAGAAGAGTCACTATTGCGCTCCCATTGCCATACACAGTGCAAATAGCACTCGCGTCTGTTCCCAGCAAGTACAGTGTATTGGACTGAAGAGAAGCTACTGTTCTGGTCAGTTTCCTAAGCAGAGTTGAACTAGATATGGCCCGTGTGTGTAGGAAGCACAGTTCTTTGGTTCTGAGCAAGCTCACTGTTCTGGCCCTATAGGAAACACAGGAGAGTAGAAGAGTGCTGTTTTCTCAAAAGCAGAGTGTGTTTCTTGCAAGGCGAGCTAGCGTTTGTTTCCCAGTCCTAAACGGAGTTGAATCCCATGCAGTTTCTGGTCCTACGAGCAAGAGTTGTTTTCTGCTAAGAAGAGTCACTATTGCACTCCCATTGCCATACACAGTGCAAATAGCACTCGCGTCTGTTCCCAGCAAGTACAGTGTATTGGACTGAAGAGAAGCTACTGTTCTGGTCAGTTTCCTAAGCAGAGTTGAACTAGATATGCCCCGTGTGTGTAGGAAGCACAGTTCTTTTGTTCTGAGCAAGCTCACTGTTCTGGCCCTATAGGAAACACAGGAGAGTAGAAGAGTGCTGTTTTCTCAAAAGCAGAGTGTGTTTCTTGCAAGGCGAGCTAGTGTTTGTTTCCCAGTCCTAAACGGAGTTGAATCCCATGCAGATTCTGGTCCTACGAGCAAGAGTTGTTTTCTGCTAAGAAGAGTCACTATTGCGCTCCCATTGCCATACACAGTGCAAATAGCACTCGCGTCTGTTCCCAGCAAGTACAGTGTATTGGACTGAAGAGAAGCTACTGTTCTGGTCAGTTTCCTAAGCAGAGTTGAACTAGATATGCCCCATGTGTGTAGGAAGCACAGTTCTTTTGTTCTGAGCAAGCTCACTGTTCTGGCCCTATAGGAAACACAGGAGAGTAGAAGAGTGCTGTTTTCTCAAAAGCAGAGTGTGTTTCTTGCAAGGCGAGCTAGCGTTTGTTTCCCAGTCCTAAACGGAGTAGAATCCCATGCAGTTTCTGGTCCTATGACCAAGAGTTGTTTTCTGCTAAGAAGAGTCACTATTGCGCTCCCATTGCCATACACAGTGCAAATAGCACTCGCATCTGTTCCCAGCAAGTACAGTGTATTGGACTGAAGAGAAGCTACTGTTCTGGTCAGTTTCCTAAGCAGAGTTGAACTAGATATGGCCCGTGTGTGTAGGAAGCACAGTTCTTTGGTTCTGAGCAAGCTCACTGTTCTGGCCCTATAGGAAACACAGGAGAGTAGAAGAGTGCTGTTTTCTCAAAAGCAGAGTGTGTTTCTTGCAAGGCGAGCTAGCGTTTGTTTCCCAGTCCTAAACGGAGTTGAATCCCATGCAGATTCTGGTCCTACGAGCAAGAGTTGTTTTCTGCTAAGAACAGTCACTATTGCGCTCCCATTGCCATACACAGTGCAAATAGCACTCGCGTCTGTTCCCAGCAAGTACAGTGTATTGGACTGAAGAGAAGCTACTGTTCTGGTCAGTTTCCTAAGCAGAGTTGAACTAGATATGCCCCGTGTGTGTAGGAAGCACAGTTCTTTTGTTCTGAGCAAGCTCACTGTTCTGGCCCTATAGGAAACACAGGAGAGTAGAATAGTGCTGTTTTCTCAAAAGCAGAGTGTGTTTCTTGCAAGGCGAGCTAGCGTTTGTTTCCCAGTCCTAAACGGAGTTGAATCCCATGCAGTTTCTGGTCCTACGAGCAAGAGTTGTTTTCTGCTAAGAAGAGTCACTATTGCGCTCCCATTGCCGTACACAGTGCAAATAGCACTCGCGTCTGTTCCCAGCAAGTACAGTGTATTGGACTGAAGAGAAGCTACTGTTCTTGTCAGTTTCCTAAGCAGAGTTGAACTAGATATGCCCCGTGTGTGTAGGAAGCACAGTTTTTTTGTTCTGAGCAAGCTCACTGTTCTGGCCCTATAGGAAACACAGGAGAGTAGAAGAGTGCTGTTTTCTCAAAAGCAGAGTGTGTTTCTTGCAAGGCAAGCTAGCGTTTGTTTCCCAGTCCTAAACGGAGTTGAATCCCATGCAGTTTCTGGTCCTACGAGCAAGAGTTGTTTTCTGCTAAGAAGAGTCACTATTGCGCTCCCATTGCCATACACAGTGCAAATAGCAATCGCGTCTGTTCCCAGCAAGTACAGTGTATTGGATTGAAGAGAAGCTACTGTTCTTGTCAGTTTCCTAAGCAGAGTTGAACTAGATATGGCCCGTGTGTGTAGGAAGCACAGTTCTTTTGTTCTGAGCAAGCTCACTGTTCTGGCCCTATAGGAAACACAGGAGAGTAGAAGAGTGCTGTTTTCTCAAAAGCAGAGTGTGTTTCTTGCAAGGCGAGCTAGCGTTTGTTTCCCAGTCCTAAACGGAGTTGAATCCCATGCAGATTCTGGTCCTACGAGCAAGAGTTGTTTTCTGCTAAGAACAGTCACTATTGCGCTCCCATTGCCATACACAGTGCAAATAGCACTCGCGTCTGTTCCCAGCAAGTACAGTGTATTGGACTGAAGAGAAGCTACTGTTCTGGTCAGTTTCCTAAGCAGAGTTGAACTAGATATGCCCCGTGTGTGTAGGAAGCACAGTTCTTTTGTTCTGAGCAAGCTCACTGTTCTGGCCCTATAGGAAACACAGGAGAGTAGAAGAGTGCTGTTTTCTCAAAAGCAGAGTGTGTTTCTTGCAAGGCGAGCTAGCGTTTGTTTCCCAGTCCTAAACGGAGTTGAATCCCATGCAGTTTCTGGTCCTACGAGCAAGAGTTGTTTTCTGCTAAGAAGAGTCACTATTGCGCTCCCATTGCCATACACAGTGCAAATAGCACTCGCGTCTGTTCCCAGCAAGTACAGTGTATTGGACTGAAGAGAAGCTACTGTTCTGGTCAGTTTCCTAAGCAGAGTTGAACTAGATATGCCCCGTGTGTGTAGGAAGCACAGTTCTTTTGTTCTGAGCAAGCTCACTGTTCTGGCCCTATAGGAAACACAGGAGAGTAGAAGAGTGCTGTTTTCTCAAAAGCAGAGTGTGTTTCTTGCAAGGCGAGCTAGCGTTTGTTTCCCAGTCCTAAACGGAGTTGAATCCCATGCAGTTTGTGGTCCTACGAGCAAGAGATGTTTTCTGCTAAGAAGAGTCACTATTGCGCTCCCATAGCCATACACAGTGCAAATAGCACTCGCGTCTGTTCCCAGCAAGTACAGTGTATTGGACTGAAGAGAAGCTACTGTTCTGGTCAGTTTCCTAAGCAGAGTTGAACTAGATATGCCCCGTGTGTGTAGGAAGCACAGTTGTTTTGTTCTGAGCAAGCTCACTGTTCTGGCCCTATAGGAAACACAGGAGAGTAGAAGAGTGCTGTTTTCTCAAAAGCAGAGTGTGTTTCTTGCAAGGCGAGCTAGTGTTTGTTTCCCAGTCCTAAACGGAGTTGAATCCCATGCAGATTCTGGTCCTACGAGCAAGAGTTGTTTTCTGCTAAGAAGAGTCACTATTGCGCTCCCATTGCCATACACAGTGCAAATAGCACTCGCGTCTGTTCCCAGCAAGTACAGTGTATTGGACTGAAGAGAAGCTACTGTTCTGGTCAGTTTCCTAAGCAGAGTTGAACTAGATATGCCCCGTGTGTGTAGGAAGCACAGTTCTTTGGTTCTGAGCAAGCTCACTGTTCTGGCCCTATAGGAAACACAGGAGAGTAGAAGAGTGCTGTTTTCTCAAAAGCAGAGTGTGTTTCTTGCAAGGCGAGCTAGCGTTTGTTTCCCAGTCCTAAACGGAGTTGAATCCCATGCAGTTTCTGGTCCTACGAGCAAGAGTTGTTTTCTGCTAAGAAGAGTCACTATTGCGCTCCCATTGCCATACACAGTGCAAATAGCACTCGCGTCTGTTCCCAGCAAGTACAGTGTATTGGACTGAAGAGAAGCTACTGTTCTGGTCAGTTTCCTAAGCAGAGTTGAACTAGATATGCCCCGTGTGTGTAGGAAGCACAGTTCTTTTGTTCTGAGCAAGCTCACTGTACTGGCCCTATAGGAAACACAGGAGAGTAGAAGAGTGCTGTTTTCTCAAAAGCAGAGTGTGTTTCTTGCAAGGCGAGCTAGCGTTTGTTTCCCAGTCCTAAACGGAGTTGAATCCCATGCAGTTTCTGGTCCTACGAGCAAGAGTTGTTTTCTGCTAAGAAGAGTCACTATTGCGCTCCCATTGCCATACACAGTGCAAATAGCACTCGCGTCTGTTCCCAGCAATTACAGTGTATTGGACTGAAGAGAAGCTACTGTTCTGGTCAGTTTCCTAAGCAGAGTTGAACTAGATATGCCCCGTGTGTGTAGGAAGCACAGTTGTTTTGTTCTGAGCAAGCTCACTGTTCTGGCCCTATAGGAAACACAGGAGAGTAGAAGAGTGCTGTTTTCTCAAAAGCAGAGTGTGTTTCTTGCAAGGCGAGCTAGCGTTTGTTTCCCAGTCCTAAACGGAGTTGAATCCCATGCAGTTTGTGGTCCTACGAGCAAGAGTTGTTTTCTGCTAAGAAGAGTCACTATTGCGCTCCCATTGCCATACACAGTGCAAATAGCACTCGCGTCTGTTCCCAGCAAGTACAGTGTATTGGACTGAAGAGAAGCTACTGTTCTTGTCAGTTTCCTAAGCAGAGTTGAACTAGATATGCCCCGTGTGTGTAGGAAGCACAGTTGTTTTGTTCTGAGCAAGCTCACTGTTCTGGCCCTATAGGAAACACAGGAGAGTAGAAGAGTGCTGTTTTCTCAAAAGCAGAGTGTGTTTCTTGCAAGGCGAGCTAGCGTTTGTTTCCCAGTCCTAAACGGAGTAGAATCCCATGCAGTTTGTGGTCCTACGAGCAAGAGTTGTTTTCTGCTAAGAAGAGTCACTATTGCGCTCCCATTGCCATACACAGTGCAAATAGCACTCGCGTCTGTTCCCAGCAAGTACAGTGTATTGGACTGAAGAGAAGCTACTGTTCTGGTCAGTTTCCTAAGCAGAGTTGAACTAGATATGGCCCGTGTGTGTAGGAAGCACAGTTCTTTGGTTCTGAGCAAGCTCACTGTTCTGGCCCTATAGGAAACACAGGAGAGTAGAAGAGTGCTGTTTTCTCAAAAGCAGAGTGTGTTTCTTGCAAGGCGAGCTAGCGTTTGTTTCCCAGTCCTAAACGGAGTTGAATCCCATGCAGTTTCTGGTCCTACGAGCAAGAGTTGTTTTCTGCTAAGAAGAGTCACTATTGCACTCCCATTGCCATACACAGTGCAAATAGCACTCGCGTCTGTTCCCAGCAAGTACAGTGTATTGGACTGAAGAGAAGCTACTGTTCTGGTCAGTTTCCTAAGCAGAGTTGAACTAGATATGCCCCGTGTGTGTAGGAAGCACAGTTCTTTTGTTCTGAGCAAGCTCACTGTTCTGGCCCTATAGGAAACACAGGAGAGTAGAAGAGTGCTGTTTTCTCAAAAGCAGAGTGTGTTTCTTGCAAGGCGAGCTAGTGTTTGTTTCCCAGTCCTAAACGGAGTTGAATCCCATGCAGATTCTGGTCCTACGAGCAAGAGTTGTTTTCTGCTAAGAAGAGTCACTATTGCGCTCCCATTGCCATACACAGTGCAAATAGCACTCGCGTCTGTTCCCAGCAAGTACAGTGTATTGGACTGAAGAGAAGCTACTGTTCTGGTCAGTTTCCTAAGCAGAGTTGAACTAGATATGCCCCATGTGTGTAGGAAGCACAGTTCTTTTGTTCTGAGCAAGCTCACTGTTCTGGCCCTATAGGAAACACAGGAGAGTAGAAGAGTGCTGTTTTCTCAAAAGCAGAGTGTGTTTCTTGCAAGGCGAGCTAGCGTTTGTTTCCCAGTCCTAAACGGAGTAGAATCCCATGCAGTTTCTGGTCCTATGACCAAGAGTTGTTTTCTGCTAAGAAGAGTCACTATTGCGCTCCCATTGCCATACACAGTGCAAATAGCACTCGCATCTGTTCCCAGCAAGTACAGTGTATTGGACTGAAGAGAAGCTACTGTTCTGGTCAGTTTCCTAAGCAGAGTTGAACTAGATATGCCCCGTGTGTGTAGGAAGCACAGTTCTTTGGTTCTGAGCAAGCTCACTGTTCTGGCCCTATAGGAAACACAGGAGAGTAGAAGAGTGCTGTTTTCTAAAAGCAGAGTGTGTTTCTTGCAAGGCGAGCTAGCGTTTGTTTCCCAGTCCTAAACGGAGTTGAATCCCATGCAGTTTCTGGTCCTACGAGCAAGAGTTGTTTTCTGCTAAGAAGAGTCACTATTGCGCTCCCATTGCCGTACACAGTGCAAATAGCACTCGCGTCTGTTCCCAGCAAGTACAGTGTATTGGACTGAAGAGAAGCTACTGTTCTGGTCAGTTTCCTAAGCAGAGTTGAACTAGATATGCCCCGTGTGTGTAGGAAGCACAGTTTTTTTGTTCTGAGCAAGCTCACTGTTCTGGCCCTATAGGAAACACAGGAGAGTAGAAGAGTGCTGTTTTCTCAAAAGCAGAGTGTGTTTCTTGCAAGGCAAGCTAGCATTTGTTTCCCAGTCCTAAACGGAGTTGAATCCCATGCAGTTTGTGGTCCTACGAGCAAGAGTTGTTTTCTGCTAAGAAGAGTCACTATTGCGCTCCCATTGCCATACACAGTGCAAATAGCACTCGCGTCTGTTCCCAGCAAGTACAGTGTATTGGACTGAAGAGAAGCTACTGTTCTGGTCAGTTTCCTAAGCAGAGTTGAACTAGATATGCCCCGTGTGTGTAGGAAGCACAGTTCTTTTGTTCTGAGCAAGCTCACTGTACTGGCCCTATAGGAAACACAGGAGAGTAGAAGAGTGCTGTTTTCTCAAAAGCAGAGTGTGTTTCTTGCAAGGCGAGCTAGCGTTTGTTTCCCAGTCCTAAACGGAGTTGAATCCCATGCAGTTTCTGGTCCTACGAGCAAGAGTTGTTTTCTGCTAAGAAGAGTCACTATTGCGCTCCCATTGCCATACACAGTGCAAATAGCACTCGCGTCTGTTCCCAGCAAGTACAGTGTATTGGACTGAAGAGAAGCTACTGTTCTGGTCAGTTTCCTAAGCAGAGTTGAACTAGATATGCCCCGTGTGTGTAGGAAGCACAGTTGTTTTGTTCTGAGCAAGCTCACTGTTCTGGCCCTATAGGAAACACAGGAGAGTAGAAGAGTGCTGTTTTCTCAAAAGCAGAGTGTGTTTCTTGCAAGGCGAGCTAGCGTTTGTTTCCCAGTCCTAAACGGAGTTGAATCCCATGCAGTTTCTGGTCCTACGAGCAAGAGTTGTTTTCTGCTAAGAAGAGTCACTATTGCACTCCCATTGCCATACACAGTGCAAATAGCACTCGCGTCTGTTCCCAGCAAGTACAGTGTATTGGACTGAAGAGAAGCTACTGTTCTGGTCAGTTTCCTAAGCAGAGTTGAACTAGATATGCCCCGTGTGTGTAGGAAGCACAGTTCTTTTGTTCTGAGCAAGCTCACTGTTCTGGCCCTATAGGAAACACAGGAGAGTAGAAGAGTGCTGTTTTCTCAAAAGCAGAGTGTGTTTCTTGCAAGGCGAGCTAGTGTTTGTTTCCCAGTCCTAAACGGAGTTGAATCCCATGCAGATTCTGGTCCTACGAGCAAGAGTTGTTTTCTGCTAAGAAGAGTCACTATTGCGCTCCCATTGCCATACACAGTGCAAATAGCACTCGCGTCTGTTCCCAGCAAGTACAGTGTATTGGACTGAAGAGAAGCTACTGTTCTGGTCAGTTTCCTAAGCAGAGTTGAACTAGATATGCCCCATGTGTGTAGATAGCACAGTTCTTTTGTTCTGAGCAAGCTCACTGTTCTGGCCCTATAGGAAACACAGGAGAGTAGAAGAGTGCTGTTTTCTCAAAAGCAGAGTGTGTTTCTTGCAAGGCGAGCTAGCGTTTGTTTCCCAGTCCTAAACGGAGTAGAATCCCATGCAGTTTCTGGTCCTATGACCAAGAGTTGTTTTCTGCTAAGAAGAGTCACTATTGCGCTCCCATTGCCATACACAGTGCAAATAGCACTCGCATCTGTTCCCAGCAAGTACAGTGTATTGGACTGAAGAGAAGCTACTGTTCTGGTCAGTTTCCTAAGCAGAGTTGAACTAGATATGCCCCGTGTGTGTAGGAAGCACAGTTCTTTGGTTCTGAGCAAGCTCACTGTTCTGGCCCTATAGGAAACACAGGAGAGTAGAAGAGTGCTGTTTTCTAAAAGCAGAGTGTGTTTCTTGCAAGGCGAGCTAGCGTTTGTTTCCCAGTCCTAAACGGAGTTGAATCCCATGCAGTTTCTGGTCCTACGAGCAAGAGTTGTTTTCTGCTAAGAAGAGTCACTATTGCGCTCCCATTGCCATACACAGTGCAAATAGCACTCGCGTCTGTTCCCAGCAAGTACAGTGTATTGGACTGAAGAGAAGCTACTGTTCTGGTCAGTTTCCTAAGCAGAGTTGAACTAGATATGCCCCGTGTGTGTAGGAAGCACAGTTTTTTTGTTCTGAGCAAGCTCACTGTTCTGGCCCTATAGGAAACACAGGAGAGTAGAAGAGTGCTGTTTTCTCAAAAGCAGAGTGTGTTTCTTGCAAGGCAAGCTAGCGTTTGTTTCCCAGTCCTAAACGGAGTTGAATCCCATGCAGTTTCTGGTCCTACGAGCAAGAGTTGTTTTCTGCTAAGAAGAGTCACTATTGCGCTCCCATTGCCATACACAGTGCAAATAGCAATCGCGTCTGTTCCCAGCAAGTACAGTGTATTGGATTGAAGAGAAGCTACTGTTCTGGTCAGTTTCCTAAGCAGAGTTGAACTAGATATGGCCCGTGTGTGTAGGAAGCACAGTTCTTTTGTTCTGAGCAAGCTCACTGTTCTGGCCCTATAGGAAACACAGGAGAGTAGAAGAGTGCTGTTTTCTCAAAAGCAGAGTGTGTTTCTTGCAAGGCGAGCTAGCGTTTGTTTCCCAGTCCTAAACGGAGTTGAATCCCATGCAGATTCTGGTCCTACGAGCAAGAGTTGTTTTCTGCTAAGAACAGTCACTATTGCGCTCCCATTGCCATACACAGTGCAAATAGCACTCGCGTCTGTTCCCAGCAAGTACAGTGTATTGGACTGAAGAGAAGCTACTGTTCTGGTCAGTTTCCTAAGCAGAGTTGAACTAGATATGCCCCGTGTGTGTAGGAAGCACAGTTCTTTTGTTCTGAGCAAGCTCACTGTTCTGGCCCTATAGGAAACACAGGAGAGTAGAATAGTGCTGTTTTCTCAAAAGCAGAGTGTGTTTCTTGCAAGGCGAGCTAGCGTTTGTTTCCCAGTCCTAAACGGAGTTGAATCCCATGCAGTTTCTGGTCCTACGAGCAAGAGTTGTTTTCTGCTAAGAAGAGTCACTATTGCGCTCCCATTGCCGTACACAGTGCAAATAGCACTCGCGTCTGTTCCCAGCAAGTACAGTGTATTGGACTGAAGAGAAGCTACTGTTCTTGTCAGTTTCCTAAGCAGAGTTGAACTAGATATGCCCCGTGTGTGTAGGAAGCACAGTTTTTTTGTTCTGAGCAAGCTCACTGTTCTGGCCCTATAGGAAACACAGGAGAGTAGAAGAGTGCTGTTTTCTCAAAAGCAGAGTGTGTTTCTTGCAAGGCAAGCTAGCGTTTGTTTCCCAGTCCTAAACGGAGTTGAATCC
Source organism: Peromyscus eremicus (assembly GCF_949786415.1). Lineage (NCBI taxonomy): Eukaryota > Metazoa > Chordata > Mammalia > Rodentia > Cricetidae > Peromyscus > Peromyscus eremicus. Next base: position 21,084 of record NW_026737281.1, on the reverse strand, counting down.
CATGCAGTTTCTGGTCCTACGAGCAAGAGTTGTTTTCTGCTAAGAAGAGTCACTATTGCGCTCCCATTGCCATACACAGTGCAAATAGCAATCGCGTCTGTTCCCAGCAAGTACAGTGTATTGGATTGAAGAGAAGCTACTGTTCTTGTCAGTTTCCCAAGCAGAGTTGAACTAGATATGGCCCGTGTGTGTAGGAAGCACAGTTCTTTTGTTCTGAGCAAGCTCACTGTTCTGGCCCTATAGGAAACACAGGAGAGTAGAAGAGTGCTGTTTTCTCAAAAGCAGAGTGTGTTTCTTGCAAGGCGAGCTAGCGTTTGTTTCCCAGTCCTAAACGGAGTTGAATCCCATGCAGATTCTGGTCCTACGAGCAAGAGTTGTTTTCTGCTAAGAACAGTCACTATTGCGCTCCCATTGCCATACACAGTGCAAATAGCACTCGCGTCTGTTCCCAGCAAGTACAGTGTATTGGACTGAAGAGAAGCTACTGTTCTGGTCAGTTTCCTAAGCAGAGTTGAACTAGATATGCCCCGTGTGTGTAGGAAGCACAGTTCTTTTGTTCTGAGCAAGCTCACTGTTCTGGCCCTATAGGAAACACAGGAGAGTAGAAGAGTGCTGTTTTCTCAAAAGCAGAGTGTGTTTCTTGCAAGGCGAGCTAGCGTTTGTTTCCCAGTCCTAAACGGAGTTGAATCCCATGCAGTTTCTGGTCCTACGAGCAAGAGTTGTTTTCTGCTAAGAAGAGTCACTATTGCGCTCCCATTGCCATACACAGTGCAAATAGCACTCGCGTCTGTTCCCAGCAATTACAGTGTATTGGACTGAAGAGAAGCTACTGTTCTGGTCAGTTTCCTAAGCAGAGTTGAACTAGATATGCCCCGTGTGTGTAGGAAGCACAGTTCTTTTGTTCTGAGCAAGCTCACTGTTCTGGCCCTATAGGAAACACAGGAGAGTAGAAGAGTGCTGTTTTCTCAAAAGCAGAGTGTGTTTCTTGCAAGGCGAGCTAGCGTTTGTTTCCCAGTCCTAAACGGAGTTGAATCCCATGCAGTTTGTGGTCCTACGAGCAAGAGATGTTTTCTGCTAAGAAGAGTCACTATTGCGCTCCCATTGCCATACACAGTGCAAATAGCACTCGCGTCTGTTCCCAGCAAGTACAGTGTATTGGACTGAAGAGAAGCTACTGTTCTGGTCAGTTTCCTAAGCAGAGTTGAACTAGATATGCCCCGTGTGTGTAGGAAGCACAGTTGTTTTGTTCTGAGCAAGCTCACTGTTCTGGCCCTATAGGAAACACAGGAGAGTAGAAGAGTGCTGTTTTCTCAAAAGCAGAGTGTGTTTCTTGCAAGGCGAGCTAGTGTTTGTTTCCCAGTCCTAAACGGAGTTGAATCCCATGCAGATTCTGGTCCTACGAGCAAGAGTTGTTTTCTGCTAAGAAGAGTCACTATTGCGCTCCCATTGCCATACACAGTGCAAATAGCACTCGCGTCTGTTCCCAGCAAGTACAGTGTATTGGACTGAAGAGAAGCTACTGTTCTGGTCAGTTTCCTAAGCAGAGTTGAACTAGATATGCCCCGTGTGTGTAGGAAGCACAGTTCTTTGGTTCTGAGCAAGCTCACTGTTCTGGCCCTATAGGAAACACAGGAGAGTAGAAGAGTGCTGTTTTCTCAAAAGCAGAGTGTGTTTCTTGCAAGGCGAGCTAGCGTTTGTTTCCCAGTCCTAAACGGAGTTGAATCCCATGCAGTTTCTGGTCCTACGAGCAAGAGTTGTTTTCTGCTAAGAAGAGTCACTATTGCGCTCCCATTGCCATACACAGTGCAAATAGCACTCGCGTCTGTTCCCAGCAAGTACAGTGTATTGGACTGAAGAGAAGCTACTGTTCTGGTCAGTTTCCTAAGCAGAGTTGAACTAGATATGCCCCGTGTGTGTAGGAAGCACAGTTCTTTTGTTCTGAGCAAGCTCACTGTACTGGCCCTATAGGAAACACAGGAGAGTAGAAGAGTGCTGTTTTCTCAAAAGCAGAGTGTGTTTCTTGCAAGGCGAGCTAGCGTTTGTTTCCCAGTCCTAAACGGAGTTGAATCCCATGCAGTTTCTGGTCCTACGAGCAAGAGTTGTTTTCTGCTAAGAAGAGTCACTATTGTGCTCCCATTGCCATACACAGTGCAAATAGCACTCGCGTCTGTTCCCAGCAATTACAGTGTATTGGACTGAAGAGAAGCTACTGTTCTGGTCAGTTTCCTAAGCAGAGTTGAACTAGATATGCCCCGTGTGTGTAGGAAGCACAGTTCTTTTGTTCTGAGCAAGCTCACTGTTCTGGCCCTATAGGAAACACAGGAGAGTAGAAGAGTGCTGTTTTCTCAAAAGCAGAGTGTGTTTCTTGCAAGGCGAGCTAGCGTTTGTTTCCCAGTCCTAAACGGAGTTGAATCCCATGCAGTTTCTGGTCCTACGAGCAAGAGTTGTTTTCTGCTAAGAAGAGTCACTATTGCGCTCCCATTGCCATACACAGTGCAAATAGCACTCGCGTCTGTTCCCAGCAAGTACAGTGTATTGGACTGAAGAGAAGCTACTGTTCTGGTCAGTTTCCTAAGCAGAGTTGAACTAGATATGCCCCGTGTGTGTAGGAAGCACAGTTTTTTTGTTCTGAGCAAGCTCACTGTTCTGGCCCTATAGGAAACACAGGAGAGTAGAAGAGTGCTGTTTTCTCAAAAGCAGAGTGTGTTTCTTGCAAGGCGAGCTAGCGTTTGTTTCCCAGTCCTAAACGGAGTTGAATCCCATGCAGTTTCTGGTCCTACGAGCAAGAGTTGTTTTCTGCTAAGAAGAGTCACTATTGCGCTCCCATTGCCATACACAGTGCAAATAGCACTCGCGTCTGTTCCCAGCAAGTACAGTGTATTGGACTGAAGAGAAGCTACTGTTCTTGTCAGTTTCCTAAGCAGAGTTGAACTAGATATGCCCCGTGTGTGTAGGAAGCACAGTTCTTTTGTTCTGAGCAAGCTCACTGTTCTGGCCCTATAGGAAACACAGGAGAGTAGAAGAGTGCTGTTTTCTCAAAAGCAGAGTGTGTTTCTTGCAAGGCGAGCTAGCGTTTGTTTCCCAGTCCTAAACGGAGTTGAATCCCATGCAGTTTCTGGTCCTACGAGCAAGAGTTGTTTTCTGCTTAGAAGAGTCACTATTGCACTCCCATTGCCATACACAGTGCAAATAGCACTCGCGTCTGTTCCCAGCAAGTACAGTGTATTGGACTGAAGAGAAGCTACTGTTCTGGTCAGCTTCCTAAGCAGAGTTGAACTAGATATGCCCCGTGTGTGTAGGAAGCACAGTTGTTTTGTTCTGAGCAAGCTCACTGTTCTGGCCCTATAGGAAACACAGGAGAGTAGAAGAGTGCTGTTTTCTCAAAAGCAGAGTGTGTTTCTTGCAAGGCGAGCTAGCGTTTGTTTCCCAGTCCTAAACGGAGTTGAATCCCATGCAGTTTGTGGTCCTACGAGCAAGAGTTGTTTTCTGCTAAGAAGAGTCACTATTGCGCTCCCATTGCCATACACAGTGCAAATAGCACTCCCGTCTGTTCCCAGCAAGTACAGTGTATTGGACTGAAGAGAAGGTACTGCTCTGGTCAGTTTCCTAAGCAGAGTTGAACTAGATATGCCCCGTGTCTGTACGAAGCACAGTTCTTTTGTTCTGAGCCAGCTCACTGTTCTGGCCCTATAGGAAACACAGGAGAGTAGAAGAGTGCTGTTTTCTCAAAAGCAGAGTGTGTTTCTTGCAAGGCGAGCTAGCGTTTGTTTCCCAGTCGTAAACGGAGTAGAATCCCATGCAGTTTGTGGTCCTACGAGCAAGAGTTGTTTTCTGCTAAGAAGAGTCACTATTGTGCTCCCATTGCCATACACAGTGCAAATAGCACTCGCGTCTGTTCCCAGCAAGTACAGTGTATTGGACTGAAGAGAAGCTACTGTTCTTGTCAGTTTCCTAAGCAGAGTTGAAATAGATATGCCCCGTGTGTGTAGGAAGCACAGTTCTTTTGTTCTGAGCAAGCTCACTGTTCTGGCCCTATAGGAAACACAGGAGAGTAGAAGAGTGCTGTTTTCTCAAAAGCAGAGTGTGTTTCTTGCAAGGCGAGCTAGCGTTTGTTTCCCAGTCCTAAACGGAGTTGAATCCCATGCAGATTCTGGTCCTACGAGCAAGAGTTGTTTTCTGCTAAGAACAGTCACTATTGCGCTCCCATTGCCATACACAGTGCAAATAGCACTCGCGTCTGTTCCCAGCAAGTACAGTGTATTGGACTGAAGAGAAGCTACTGTTCTGGTCAGTTCCCTAAGCAGAGTTGAACTAGATATGCCCCGTGTGTGTAGGAAGCACAGTTCTTTTGTTCTGAGCAAGCTCACTGTTCTGGCCCTATAGGAAACACAGGAGAGTAGAAGAGTGATGTTTTCTCAAAAGCAGAGTGTGTTTCTTGCAAGGCGAGCTAGCATTTGTTTCCCAGTCCTAAACGGAGTTGAATCCCATGCAGTTTGTGGTCCTACGAGCAAGAGTTGTTTTCTTCTAAGAAGAGTCACTATTGCGCTCCCATTGCCGTACACAGTGCAAATAGCACTCGCGTCTGTTCCCAGCAAGTACAGTGTATTGGACTGAAGAGAAGCTACTGTTCTGGTCAGTTTCCTAAGCAGAGTTGAACTAGATATGGCCCGTGTGTGTAGGAAGCACAGTTCTTTTGTTCTGAGCAAGCTCACTGTTCTGGCCCTATAGGAAACACAGGAGAGTAGAAGAGTGCTGTTTTCTCAAAAGCAGAGTGTGTTTCTTGCAAGGCGAGCTAGCGTTTGTTTCCCAGTCCTAAACGGAGTTGAATCCCATGCAGATTCTGGTCCTACGAGCAAGAGTTGTTTTCTGCTAAGAACAGTCACTATTGCGCTCCCATTGCCATACACAGTGCAAATAGCACTCGCGTCTGTTCCCAGCAAGTACAGTGTATTGGACTGAAGAGAAGCTACTGTTCTGGTCAGTTTCCTAAGCAGAGTTGAACTAGATATGCCCCGTGTGTGTAGGAAGCACAGTTCTTTTGTTCTGAGCAAGCTCACTGTTCTGGCCCTATAGGAAACACAGGAGAGTAGAAGAGTGCTGTTTTCTCAAAAGCAGAGTGTGTTTCTTGCAAGGCGAGCTAGCGTTTGTTTCCCAGTCCTAAACGGAGTTGAATCCCATGCAGTTTCTGGTCCTACGAGCAAGAGTTGTTTTCTGCTAAGAAGAGTCACTATTGCGCTCCCATTGCCCTACACAGTGCAAATAGCACTCGCGTCTGTTCCCAGCAAGTACAGTGTATTGGACTGAAGAGAAGCTACTGTTCTGGTCAGTTTCCTAAGCAGAGTTGAACTAGATATGCCCCGTGTGTGTAGGAAGCACAGTTCTTTTGTTCTGAGCAAGCTCACTGTTCTGGCCCTATAGGAAACACAGGAGAGTAGAAGAGTGCTGTTTTCTCAAAAGCAGAGTGTGTTTCTTGCAAGGCGAGCTAGCGTTTGTTTCCCAGTCCTAAACGGAGTTGAATCCCATGCAGTTTCTGGTTTTACGAGCAAGAGTTGTTTTCTGCTAAGAAGAGTCACTATTGCGCTCCCATTGCCATACACAGTGCAAATAGCACTCGCGTCTGTTCCCAGCAAGTACAGTGTATTGGACTGAAGAGAAGCTACTGTTCTGGTCAGTTTCCTAAGCAGAGTTGAACTAGATATGCCCCGTGTGTGTAGGAAGCACAGTTCTTTTGTTCTGAGCAAGCTCACTGTTCTGGCCCTATAGGAAACACAGGAGAGTAGAAGAGTGCTGTTTTCTCAAAAGCAGAGTGTGTTTCTTGCAAGGCGAGCTAGCGTTTGTTTCCCAGTCCTAAACGGAGTTGAATCCCATGCAGTTTCTGGTCCTACGAGCAAGAGTTGTTTTCTGCTAAGAAGAGTCACTATTGCGCTCCCATTGCCATACACAGTGCAAATAGCACTCGCGTCTGTTCCCAGCAAGTACAGTGTATTGGACTGAAGAGAAGCTACTGTTCTGGTCAGTTTCCTAAGCAGAGTTGAACTAGATATGCCCCGTGTGTGTAGGAAGCACAGTTGTTTTGTTCTGAGCAAGCTCACTGTTCTGGCCCTATAGGAAACACAGGAGAGTAGAAGAGTGCTGTTTTCTCAAAAGCAGAGTGTGTTTCTTGCAAGGCGAGCTAGCGTTTGTTTCCCAGTCCTAAACGGAGTAGAATCCCATGCAGTTTGTGGTCCTACGAGCAAGAGTTGTTTTCTGCTAAGAAGAGTCACTATTGCGCTCCCATTGCCATACACAGTGCAAATAGCACTCGCGTCTGTTCCCAGCAAGTACAGTGTATTGGACTGAAGAGAAGCTACTGTTCTTGTCAGTTTCCTAAGCAGAGTTGAAATAGATATGCCCCGTGTGTGTAGGAAGCACAGTTCTTTTGTTCTGAGCAAGCTCACTGTTCTGGCCCTATAGGAAACACAGGAGAGTAGAAGAGTGCTGTTTTCTCAAAAGCAGAGTGTGTTTCTTGCAAGGCGAGCTAGCGTTTGTTTCCCAGTCCTAAACGGAGTTGAATCCCATGCAGTTTCTGGTCCTACGGGCAAGAGTTGTTTTCTGCTAAGAAGAGTCACTATTGCGCTCCCATTGCCATACACAGTGCAAATAGCACTCGCGTCTGTTCCCAGCAAGTACAGTGTATTGGACTGAAGAGAAGCTACTGTTCTGGTCAGTTTCCTAAGCAGAGTTGAACTAGATATGCCCCGTGTGTGTAGGAAGCACAGTTCTTTTGTTCTGAGCAAGCTCACTGTTCTGGCCCTATAGGAAACACAGGAGAGTAGAAGAGTGCTGTTTTCTCAAAAGCAGAGTGTGTTTCTTGCAAGGCGAGCTAGCGTTTGTTTCCCAGTCCTAAACGGAGTTGAATCCCATGCAGTTTGTGGTCCTAAGAGCAAGAGTTGTTTTCTGCTAAGAAGAGTCACTATTGCGCTCCCATTGCCATACACAGTGCAAATAGCACTCGCGTCTGTTCCCAGCAAGTACAGTGTATTGGACTGAAGAGAAGCTACTGTTCTGGTCAGTTTCCTAAGCAGAGTTGAACTAGATATGCCCCGTGTGTGTAGGAAGCACAGTTCTTTTGTTCTGAGCAAGCTCACTGTTCTGGCCCTATAGGAAACACAGGAGAGTAGGAGAGTGCTGTTTTCTCAAAAGCAGAGTGTGTTTCTTGCAAGGCGAGCTAGCGTTTGTTTCCCAGTCCTAAACGGAGTTGAATCCCATGCAGTTTCTGGTCCTACGAGCAAGAGTTGTTTTCTGCTAAGAAGAGTCACTATTGTGCTCCCATTGCCATACACAGTGCAAATAGCACTCGCGTCTGTTCCCAGCAAGTACAGTGTATTGGACTGAAGAGAAGCTACTGTTCTGGTCAGTTTCCTAAGCAGAGTTGAACTAGATATGCCCCGTGTGTGTAGGAAGCACAGTTCTTTGGTTCTGAGCAAGCTCACTGTTCTGGCCCTATAGGAAACACAGGAGAGTAGAAGAGTGCTGTTTTCTCAAAAGCAGAGTGTGTTTCTTGCAAGGCGAGCTAGCGTTTGTTTCCCAGTCCTAAACGGAGTTGAATCCCATGCAGTTTCTGGTCCTACGAGCAAGAGTTGTTTTCTGCTAAGAAGAGTCACTATTGCGCTCCCATTGCCATACACAGTGCAAATAGCACTCGCGTCTGTTCCCAGCAAGTACAGTGTATTGGACTGAAGAGAAGCTACTGTTCTGGTCAGTTTCCTAAGCAGAGTTGAACTAGATATGCCCCGTGTGTGTAGGAAGCACAGTTCTTTTGTTCTGAGCAAGCTCACTGTTCTGGCCCTATAGGAAACACAGGAGAGTAGAAGAGTGCTGTTTTCTCAAAAGCAGAGTGTGTTTCTTGCAAGGCGAGCTAGCGTTTGTTTCCCAGTCGTAAACGGAGTTGAATCCCATGCAGTTTGTGGTCCTAAGAGCAAGAGTTGTTTTCTGCTAAGAAGAGTCACTATTGCGCTCCCATTGCCATACACAGTGCAAATAGCACTCGCGTCTGTTCCCAGCAAGTACAGTGTATTGGACTGAAGAGAAGCTACTGTTCTGGTCAGTTTCCTAAGCAGAGTTGAACTAGATATGCCCCGTGTGTGTAGGAAGCACAGTTCTTTTGTTCTGAGCAAGCTCACTGTTCTGGCCCTATAGGAAACACAGGAGAGTAGAAGAGTGCTGTTTTCTCAAAAGCAGAGTGTGTTTCTTGCAAGGCGAGCTAGCGTTTGTTTCCCAGTCCTAAACGGAGTTGAATCCCATGCAGTTTCTGGTCCTACGAGCAAGAGTTGTTTTCTGCTAAGAAGAGTCACTATTGCGCTCCCATTGCCATACACAGTGCAAATAGCACTCGCGTCTGTTCCCAGCAAGTACAGTGTATTGGACTGAAGAGAAGCTACTGTTCTGGTCAGTTTCCTAAGCAGAGTTGAACTAGATATGCCCCGTGTGTGTAGGAAGCACAGTTCTTTTGTTCTGAGCCAGCTCACTGTTCTGGCCCTATAGGAAACACAGGAGAGTAGAAGAGTGCTGTTTTCTCAAAAGCAGAGTGTGTTTCTTGCAAGGCGAGCTAGCATTTGTTTCCCAGTCCTAAACGGAGTTGAATCCCATGCAGTTTCTGGTCCTACGAGCAAGAGTTGTTTTCTGCTAAGAAGAGTCACTATTGCGCTCCCATTGCCATACACAGTGCAAATAGCACTCGCGTCTGTTCCCAGCAAGTACAGTGTATTGGACTGAAGAGAAGCTACTGTTCTGGTCAGTTTCCTAAGCAGAGTTGAACTAGATATGCCCCGTGTGTGTAGGAAGCACAGTTCTTTTGTTCTGAGCAAGCTCACTGTTCTGGCCCTATAGGAAACACAGGAGAGTAGAAGAGTGCTGTTTTCTCAAAAGCAGAGTGTGTTTCTTGCAAGGCGAGCTAGCGTTTGTTTCCCAGTCCTAAACGGAGTTGAATCCCATGCAGTTTGTGGTCCTACGAGCAAGAGTTGTTTTCTGCTAAGAAGAGTCACTATTGCGCTCCCATTGCCATACACAGTGCAAATAGCACTCGCGTCTGTTCCCAGCAAGTACAGTGTATTGGACTGAAGAGAAGCTACTGTTCTGGTCAGTTTCCTAAGCAGAGTTGAACTAGATATGCCCCGTGTGTGTAGGAAGCACAGTTCTTTTGTTCTGAGCAAGCTCACTGTTCTGGCCCTATAGGAAACACAGGAGAGTAGAAGAGTGCTGTTTTCTCAAAAGCAGAGTGTGTTTCTTGCAAGGCGAGCTAGCGTTTGTTTCCCAGTCCTAAACGGAGTAGAATCCCATGCAGTTTGTGGTCCTACGAGCAAGAGTTGTTTTCTGCTAAGAAGAGTCACTATTGCGCTCCCATTGCCATACACAGTGCAAATAGCACTCGCGTCTGTTCCCAGCAAGTACAGTGTATTGGACTGAAGAGAAGCTACTGTTCTTGTCAGTTTCCTAAGCAGAGTTGAACTAGATATGCCCCGTGTGTGTAGGAAGCACAGTTCTTTTGTTCTGAGCAAGCTCACTGTTCTGGCCCTATAGGAAACACAGGAGAGTAGAAGAGTGCTGTTTTCTCAAAAGCAGAGTGTGTTTCTTGCAAGGCGAGCTAGCATTTGTTTCCCAGTCCTAAACGGAGTTGAATCCCATGCAGTTTCTGGTCCTACGGGCAAGAGTTGTTTTCTGCTAAGAAGAGTCACTATTGCGCTCCCATTGCCATACACAGTGCAAATAGCACTCGCGTCTGTTCCCAGCAAGTACAGTGTATTGGACTGAAGAGAAGCTACTGTTCTGGTCAGTTTCCTAAGCAGAGTTGAACTAGATATGCCCCGTGTGTGTAGGAAGCACAGTTCTTTTGTTCTGAGCAAGCTCACTGTTCTGGCCCTATAGGAAACACAGGAGAGTAGAAGAGTGCTGTTTTCTCAAAAGCAGAGTGTGTTTCTTGCAAGGCGAGCTAGCGTTTGTTTCCCAGTCCTAAACGGAGTTGAATCCCATGCAGTTTGTGGTCCTAAGAGCAAGAGTTGTTTTCTGCTAAGAAGAGTCACTATTGCGCTCCCATTGCCATACACAGTGCAAATAGCACTCGCGTCTGTTCCCAGCAAGTACAGTGTATTGGACTGAAGAGAAGCTACTGTTCTGGTCAGTTTCCTAAGCAGAGTTGAACTAGATATGCCCCGTGTGTGTAGGAAGCACAGTTCTTTTGTTCTGAGCAAGCTCACTGTTCTGGCCCTATAGGAAACACAGGAGAGTAGGAGAGTGCTGTTTTCTCAAAAGCAGAGTGTGTTTCTTGCAAGGCGAGCTAGCGTTTGTTTCCCAGTCCTAAACGGAGTTGAATCCCATGCAGTTTCTGGTCCTACGAGCAAGAGTTGTTTTCTGCTAAGAAGAGTCACTATTGCGCTCCCATTGCCATACACAGTGCAAATAGCACTCGCGTCTGTTCCCAGCAAGTACAGTGTATTGGACTGAAGAGAAGCTACTGTTCTTGTCAGTTTCCTAAGCAGAGTTGAACTAGATATGCCCCGTGTGTGTAGGAAGCACAGTTCTTTGGTTCTGAGCAAGCTCACTGTTCTGGCCCTATAGGAAACACAGGAGAGTAGAAGAGTGCTGTTTTCTCAAAAGCAGAGTGTGTTTCTTGCAAGGCGAGATAGCGTTTGTTTCCCAGTCCTAAACGGAGTTGAATCCCATGCAGTTTCTGGTCCTACGAGCAAGAGTTGTTTTCTGCTAAGAAGAGTCACTATTGCGCTCCCATTGCCATACACAGTGCAAATAGCACTCGCGTCTGTTCCCAGCAAGTACAGTGTATTGGACTGAAGAGAAGCTACTGTTCTTGTCAGTTTCCTAAGCAGAGTTGAACTAGATATGCCCCGTGTGTGTAGGAAGCACAGTTCTTTTGTTCTGAGCAAGCTCACTGTTCTGGCCCTATAGGAAACACAGGAGAGTAGAAGAGTGCTGTTTTCTCAAAAGCAGAGTGTGTTTCTTGCAAGGCGAGCTAGCATTTGTTTCCCAGTCCTAAACGGAGTTGAATCCCATGCAGTTTCTGGTCCTACGGGCAAGAGTTGTTTTCTGCTAAGAAGAGTCACTATTGCGCTCCCATTGCCATACACAGTGCAAATAGCACTCGCGTCTGTTCCCAGCAAGTACAGTGTATTGGACTGAAGAGAAGCTACTGTTCTGGTCAGTTTCCTAAGCAGAGTTGAACTAGATATGCCCCGTGTGTGTAGGAAGCACAGTTCTTTTGTTCTGAGCAAGCTCACTGTTCTGGCCCTATAGGAAACACAGGAGAGTAGAAGAGTGCTGTTTTCTCAAAAGCAGAGTGTGTTTCTTGCAAGGCGAGCTAGCGTTTGTTTCCCAGTCCTAAACGGAGTTGAATCCCATGCAGTTTGTGGTCCTAAGAGCAAGAGTTGTTTTCTGCTAAGAAGAGTCACTATTGCGCTCCCATTGCCATACACAGTGCAAATAGCACTCGCGTCTGTTCCCAGCAAGTACAGTGTATTGGACTGAAGAGAAGCTACTGTTCTGGTCAGTTTCCTAAGCAGAGTTGAACTAGATATGCCCCGTGTGTGTAGGAAGCACAGTTCTTTTGTTCTGAGCAAGCTCACTGTTCTGGCCCTATAGGAAACACAGGAGAGTAGGAGAGTGCTGTTTTCTCAAAAGCAGAGTGTGTTTCTTGCAAGGAGAGCTAGCGTTTGTTTCCCAGTCCTAAACGGAGTTGAATCCCATGCAGTTTCTGGTCCTACGAGCAAGAGTTGTTTTCTGCTAAGAAGAGTCACTATTGCGCTCCCATTGCCATACACAGTGCAAATAGCACTCGCGTCTGTTCCCAGCAAGTACAGTGTATTGGACTGAAGAGAAGCTACTGTTCTTGTCAGTTTCCTAAGCAGAGTTGAACTAGATATGCCCCGTGTGTGTAGGAAGCACAGTTCTTTTGTTCTGAGCAAGCTCACTGTTCTGGCCCTATAGGAAACACAGGAGAGTAGAAGAGTGCTGTTTTCTCAAAAGCAGAGTGTGTTTCTGGCAAGGCGAGCTAGCGTTTGTTTCCCAGTCCTAAACGGAGTAGAATCCCATGCAGTTTGTGGTCCTACGAGCAAGAGTTGTTTTCTGCTAAGAAGAGTCACTATTGCGCTCCCATTGCCATACACAGTGCAAATAGCACTCGCGTCTGTTCCCAGCAAGTACAGTGTATTGGACTGAAGAGAAGCTACTGTTCTGGTCAGTTTCCTAAGCAGAGTTGAACTAGATATGCCCCGTGTGTGTAGGAAGCACAGTTCTTTTGTTCTGAGCAAGCTCACTGTTCTGGCCCTATAGGAAACACAGGAGAGTAGAAGAGTGCTGTTTTCTCAAAAGCAGAGTGTGTTTCTTGCAAGGCGAGCTAGCGTTTGTTTCCCAGTCGTAAACGGAGTTGAATCCCATGCAGTTTGTGGTCCTAAGAGCAAGAGTTGTTTTCTGCTAAGAAGAGTCACTATTGCGCTCCCATTGCCATACACAGTGCAAATAGCACTCGCGTCTGTTCCCAGCAAGTACAGTGTATTGGACTGAAGAGAAGCTACTGTTCTGGTCAGTTTCCTAAGCAGAGTTGAACTAGATATGCCCCGTGTGTGTAGGAAGCACAGTTCTTTTGTTCTGAGCAAGCTCACTGTTCTGGCCCTATAGGAAACACAGGAGAGTAGAAGAGTGCTGTTTTCTCAAAAGCAGAGTGTGTTTCTTGCAAGGCGAGCTAGCGTTTGTTTCCCAGTCCTAAACGGAGTTGAATCCCATGCAGTTTCTGGTCCTACGAGCAAGAGTTGTTTTCTGCTAAGAAGAGTCACTATTGCGCTCCCATTGCCATACACAGTGCAAATAGCACTCGCGTCTGTTCCCAGCAAGTACAGTGTATTGGACTGAAGAGAAGCTACTGTTCTGGTCAGTTTCCTAAGCAGAGTTGAACTAGATATGCCCCGTGTGTGTAGGAAGCACAGTTCTTTTGTTCTGAGCCAGCTCACTGTTCTGGCCCTATAGGAAACACAGGAGAGTAGAAGAGTGCTGTTTTCTCAAAAGCAGAGTGTGTTTCTTGCAAGGCGAGCTAGCATTTGTTTCCCAGTCCTAAACGGAGTTGAATCCCATGCAGTTTCTGGTCCTACGAGCAAGAGTTGTTTTCTGCTAAGAAGAGTCACTATTGCGCTCCCATTGCCATACACAGTGCAAATAGCACTCGCGTCTGTTCCCAGCAAGTACAGTGTATTGGACTGAAGAGAAGCTACTGTTCTGGTCAGTTTCCTAAGCAGAGTTGAACTAGATATGCCCCGTGTGTGTAGGAAGCACAGTTCTTTTGTTCTGAGCAAGCTCACTGTTCTGGCCCTATAGGAAACACAGGAGAGTAGAAGAGTGCTGTTTTCTCAAAAGCAGAGTGTGTTTCTTGCAAGGCGAGCTAGCGTTTGTTTCCCAGTCCTAAACGGAGTTGAATCCCATGCAGTTTGTGGTCCTACGAGCAAGAGTTGTTTTCTGCTAAGAAGAGTCACTATTGCGCTCCCATTGCCATACACAGTGCAAATAGCACTCGCGTCTGTTCCCAGCAAGTACAGTGTATTGGACTGAAGAGAAGCTACTGTTCTGGTCAGTTTCCTAAGCAGAGTTGAACTAGATATGCCCCGTGTGTGTAGGAAGCACAGTTGTTTTGTTCTGAGCAAGCTCACTGTTCTGGCCCTATAGGAAACACAGGAGAGTAGAAGAGTGCTGTTTTCTCAAAAGCAGAGTGTGTTTCTTGCAAGGCGAGCTAGCGTTTGTTTCCCAGTCCTAAACGGAGTAGAATCCCATGCAGTTTGTGGTCCTACGAGCAAGAGTTGTTTTCTGCTAAGAAGAGTCACTATTGCGCTCCCATTGCCATACACAGTGCAAATAGCACTCGCGTCTGTTCCCAGCAAGTACAGTGTATTGGACTGAAGAGAAGCTACTGTTCTTGTCAGTTTCCTAAGCAGAGTTGAACTAGATATGCCCCGTGTGTGTAGGAAGCACAGTTCTTTTGTTCTGAGCAAGCTCACTGTTCTGGCCCTATAGGAAACACAGGAGAGTAGAAGAGTGCTGTTTTCTCAAAAGCAGAGTGTGTTTCTTGCAAGGCGAGCTAGCATTTGTTTCCCAGTCCTAAACGGAGTTGAATCCCATGCAGTTTCTGGTCCTACGGGCAAGAGTTGTTTTCTGCTAAGAAGAGTCACTATTGCGCTCCCATTGCCATACACAGTGCAAATAGCACTCGCGTCTGTTCCCAGCAAGTACAGTGTATTGGACTGAAGAGAAGCTACTGTTCTGGTCAGTTTCCTAAGCAGAGTTGAACTAGATATGCCCCGTGTGTGTAGGAAGCACAGTTCTTTTGTTCTGAGCAAGCTCACTGTTCTGGCCCTATAGGAAACACAGGAGAGTAGAAGAGTGCTGTTTTCTCAAAAGCAGAGTGTGTTTCTTGCAAGGCGAGCTAGCGTTTGTTTCCCAGTCGTAAACGGAGTTGAATCCCATGCAGTTTGTGGTCCTAAGAGCAAGAGTTGTTTTCTGCTAAGAAGAGTCACTATTGCGCTCCCATTGCCATACACAGTGCAAATAGCACTCGCGTCTGTTCCCAGCAAGTACAGTGTATTGGACTGAAGAGAAGCTACTGTTCTGGTCAGTTTCCTAAGCAGAGTTGAACTAGATATGCCCCGTGTGTGTAGGAAGCACAGTTCTTTTGTTCTGAGCAAGCTCACTGTTCTGGCCCTATAGGAAACACAGGAGAGTAGGAGAGTGCTGTTTTCTCAAAAGCAGAGTGTGTTTCTTGCAAGGCGAGCTAGCGTTTGTTTCCCAGTCCTAAACGGAGTTGAATCCCATGCAGTTTCTGGTCCTACGAGCAAGAGTTGTTTTCTGCTAAGAAGAGTCACTATTGCGCTCCCATTGCCATACACAGTGCAAATAGCACTCGCGTCTGTTCCCAGCAAGTACAGTGTATTGGACTGAAGAGAAGCTACTGTTCTTGTCAGTTTCCTAAGCAGAGTTGAACTAGATATGCCCCGTGTGTGTAGGAAGCACAGTTCTTTGGTTCTGAGCAAGCTCACTGTTCTGGCCCTATAGGAAACACAGGAGAGTAGAAGAGTGCTGTTTTCTCAAAAGCAGAGTGTGTTTCTTGCAAGGCGAGATAGCGTTTGTTTCCCAGTCCTAAACGGAGTTGAATCCCATGCAGTTTCTGGTCCTACGAGCAAGAGTTGTTTTCTGCTAAGAAGAGTCACTATTGCGCTCCCATTGCCATACACAGTGCAAATAGCACTCGCGTCTGTTCCCAGCAAGTACAGTGTATTGGACTGAAGAGAAGCTACTGTTCTGGTCAGTTTCCTAAGCAGAGTTGAACTAGATATGCCCCGTGTGTGTAGGAAGCACAGTTCTTTTGTTCTGAGCAAGCTCACTGTTCTGGCCCTATAGGAAACACAGGAGAGTAGAATAGTGCTGTTTTCTCAAAAGCAGAGTGTGTTTCTTGCAAGGCGAGCTAGCGTTTGTTTCCCAGTCCTAAACGGAGTTGAATCCCATGCAGTTTCTGGTCCTACGAGCAAGAGTTGTTTTCTGCTAAGAAGAGTCACTATTGCGCTCCCATTGCCATACACAGTGCAAATAGCACTCGCGTCTGTTCCCAGCAAGTACAGTGTATTGGACTGAAGAGAAGCTACTGTTCTGGTCAGTTTCCTAAGCAGAGTTGAACTAGATATGCCCCGTGTGTGTAGGAAGCACAGTTCTTTTGTTCTGAGCAAGCTCACTGTTCTGGCCCTATAGGAAACACAGGAGAGTAGAAGAGTGCTGTTTTCTCAAAAGCAGAGTGTGTTTCTTGCAAGGCGAGCTAGCGTTTGTTTCCCAGTCCTAAACGGAGTTGAATCCCATGCAGTTTGTGGTTCTACGAGCAAGAGTTGTTTTCTGCTAAGAAGAGTCACTATTGCGCTCCCATTGCCATACACAGTGCAAATAGCACTCGCGTCTGTTCCCAGCAAGTACAGTGTATTGGACTGAAGAGAAGCTACTGTTCTGGTCAGTTTCCTAAGCAGAGTTGAACTAGATATGCCCCGTGTGTGTAGGAAGCACAGTTGTTTTGTTCTGAGCAAGCTCACTGTTCTGGCCCTATAGGAAACACAGGAGAGTAGAAGAGTGCTGTTTTCTCAAAAGCAGAGTGTGTTTCTTGCAAGGCGAGCTAGCGTTTGTTTCCCAGTCCTAAACGGAGTAGAATCCCATGCAGTTTGTGGTCCTACGAGCAAGAGTTGTTTTCTGCTAAGAAGAGTCACTATTGTGCTCCCATTGCCATACACAGTGCAAATAGCACTCGCGTCTGTTCCCAGCAAGTACAGTGTATTGGACTGAAGAGAAGCTACTGTTCTTGTCAGTTTCCTAAGCAGAGTTGAAATAGATATGCCCCGTGTGTGTAGGAAGCACAGTTCTTTTGTTCTGAGCAAGCTCACTGTTCTGGCCCTATAGGAAACACAGGAGAGTAGAAGAGTGCTGTTTTCTCAAAAGCAGAGTGTGTTTCTTGCAAGGCGAGCTAGCATTTGTTTCCCAGTCCTAAACGGAGTTGAATCCCATGCAGTTTCTGGTCCTACGGGCAAGAGTTGTTTTCTGCTAAGAAGAGTCACTATTGCGCTCCCATTGCCATACACAGAGCAAATAGCACTCGCTTCTGTTCCCAGCAAGTACAGTGTATTGGACTGAAGAGAAGCTACTGTTCTGGTCAGTTTCCTAAGCAGAGTTGAACTAGATATGCCCCGTGTGTGTAGGAAGCACAGTTCTTTTGCTCTGAGCAAGCTCACTCTTCTGGCCCTATAGGAAACACAGGAGAGTAGAAGAGTGCTGTTTTCTCAAAAGCAGAGTGTGTTTCTTGCAAGGCGAGCTAGCGTTTGTTTCCCAGTCCTAAACGGAGTTGAATCCCATGCAGATTCTGGTCCTACGAGCAAGAGTTGTTTTCTGCTAAGAAGAGTCACTATTGCGCTCCCATTGCAGTACACAGTGCAAATAGCACTCGCGTCTGTTCCCAGCAAGTACAGTGTATTGGACTGAAGAGAAGCTACTGTTCTGGTCAGTTTCCTAAGCAGAGTTGAACTAGATATGCCCCGTGTGTGTAGGAAGCACAGTTTTTTTGTTCTGAGCAAGCTCACTGTTCTGGCCCTATAGGAAACACAGGAGAGTAGAAGAGTGCTGTTTTCTCAAAAGCAGAGTGTGTTTCTTGCAAGGCAAGCTAGCGTTTGTTTCCCAGTCCTAAACGGAGTTGAATCCCATGCAGTTTCTGGTCCTACGAGCAAGAGTTGTTTTCTGCTAAGAAGAGTCACTATTGCGCTCCCATTGCCATACACAGTGCAAATAGCAATCGCGTCTGTTCCCAGCAAGTACAGTGTATTGGATTGAAGAGAAGCTACTGTTCTTGTCAGTTTCCTAAGCAGAGTTGAACTAGATATGGCCCGTGTGTGTAGGAAGCACAGTTCTTTTGTTCTGAGCAAGCTCACTGTTCTGGCCCTATAGGAAACACAGGAGAGTAGAAGAGTGCTGTTTTCTCAAAAGCAGAGTGTGTTTCTTGCAAGGCGAGCTAGCGTTTGTTTCCCAGTCCTAAACGGAGTTGAATCCCATGCAGATTCTGGTCCTACGAGCAAGAGTTGTTTTCTGCTAAGAAGAGTCACTATTGCGCTCCCATTGCCATACACAGTGCAAATAGCACTCGCGTCTGTTCCCAGCAAGTACAGTGTATTGGACTGAAGAGAAGCTACTGTTCTGGTCAGTTTCCTAAGCAGAGTTGAACTAGATATGCCCCGTGTGTGTAGGAAGCACAGTTCTTTTGTTCTGAGCAAGCTCACTGTTCTGGACCTATAGGAAACACAGGAGAGTAGAATAGTGCTGTTTTCTCAAAAGCAGAGTGTGTTTCTTGCAAGGCGAGCTAGCGTTTGTTTCCCAGTCCTAAACGGAGTTGAATCCCATGCAGTTTCTGGTCCTACGAGCAAGAGTTGTTTTCTGCTAAGAAGAGTCACTATTGCGCTCCCATTGCCCTACACAGTGCAAATAGCACTCGCGTCTGTTCCCAGCAAGTACAGTGTATTGGACTGAAGAGAAGCTACTGTTCTGGTCAGTTTCCTAAGCAGAGTTGAACTAGATATGCCCCGTGTGTGTAGGAAGCACAGTTCTTTTGTTCTGAGCAAGCTCACTGTTCTGGCCCTATAGGAAACACAGGAGAGTAGAAGAGTGCTGTTTTCTCAAAAGCAGAGTGTGTTTCTTGCAAGGCGAGCTAGCGTTTGTTTCCCAGTCCTAAACGGAGTTGAATCCCATGCAGTTTCTGGTCCTACGAGCAAGAGTTGTTTTCTGCTAAGAAGAGTCACTATTGCGATCCCATTGCCATACACAGTGCAAATAGCACTCGCGTCTGTTCCCAGCAAGTACAGTGTATTGGACTGAAGAGAAGCTACTGTTCTGGTCAGTTTCCTAAGCAGAGTTGAACTAGATATGCCCCGTGTGTGTAGGAAGCACAGTTCTTTTGTTCTGAGCAAGCTCACTGTTCTGGCCCTATAGGAAACACAGGAGAGTAGAAGAGTGCTGTTTTCTCAAAAGCAGAGTGTGTTTCTTGCAAGGCGAGCTAGCGTTTGTTTCCCAGTCCTAAACGGAGTTGAATCCCATGCAGTTTGTGGTCCTACGAGCAAGAGTTGTTTTCTGCTAAGAAGAGTCACTATTGCGCTCCCATTGCCATACACAGTGCAAATAGCACTCGCGTCTGTTCCAAGCAAGTACAGTGTATTGGACTGAAGAGAAGCTACTGTTCTGGTCAGTTTCCTAAGCAGAGTTGAACTAGATATGCCCCGTGTGTGTAGGAAGCACAGTTCTTTTGTTCTGAGCAAGCTCACTGTTCTGGCCCTATAGGAAACACAGGAGAGTAGAAGAGTGCTGTTTTCTCAAAAGCAGAGTGTGTTTCTTGCAAGGCGAGCTAGCGTTTGTTTCCCAGTCCTAAACGGAGTAGAATCCCATGCAGTTTGTGGTCCTACGAGCAAGAGTTGTTTTCTGCTAAGAAGAGTCACTATTGCGCTCCCATTGCCATACACAGTGCAAATAGCACTCGCGTCTGTTCCCAGCAAGTACAGTGTATTGGACTGAAGAGAAGCTACTGTTCTTGTCAGTTTCCTAAGCAGAGTTGAAATAGATATGCCCCGTGTGTGTAGGAAGCACAGTTCTTTTGTTCTGAGCAAGCTCACTGTTCTGGCCCTATAGGAAACACAGGAGAGTAGAAGAGTGCTGTTTTCTCAAAAGCAGAGTGTGTTTCTTGCAAGGCGAGCTAGCATTTGTTTCCCAGTCCTAAACGGAGTTGAATCCCATGCAGTTTCTGGTCCTACGGGCAAGAGTTGTTTTCTGCTAAGAAGAGTCACTATTGCGCTCCCATTGCCATACACAGTGCAAATAGCACTCGCGTCTGTTCCCAGCAAGTACAGTGTATTGGACTGAAGAGAAGCTACTGTTCTGGTCAGTTTCCTAAGCAGAGTTGAACTAGATATGCCCCGTGTGTGTAGGAAGCACAGTTCTTTTGTTCTGAGCAAGCTCAATGTTCTGGCCCTATAGGAAACACAGGAGAGTAGAAGAGTGCTGTTTTCTCAAAAGCAGAGTGTGTTTCTTGCAAGGCGAGCTAGCGTTTGTTTCCCAGTCCTAAACGGAGTTGAATCCCATGCAGTTTGTGGTCCTAAGAGCAAGAGTTGTTTTCTGCTAAGAAGAGTCACTATTGCGCTCCCATTGCCATACACAGTGCAAATAGCACTCGCGTCTGTTCCCAGCAAGTACAGTGTATTGGACTGAAGAGAAGCTACTGTTCTGGTCAGTTTCCTAAGCAGAGTTGAACTAGATATGCCCCGTGTGTGTAGGAAGCACAGTTCTTTTGTTCTTAGCAAGCTCACTGTTCTGGCCCTATAGGAAACACAGGAGAGTAGGAGAGTGCTGTTTTCTCAAAAGCAGAGTGTGTTTCTTGCAAGGCGAGCTAGCGTTTCTTTCCCAGTCCTAAACGGAGTTGAATCCCATGCAGTTTCTGGTCCTACGAGCAAGAGTTGTTTTCTGCTAAGAAGAGTCACTATTGCGCTCCCATTGCCATACACAGTGCAAATAGCACTCGCGTCTGTTCCCAGCAAGTACAGTGTATTGGACTGAAGAGAAGCTACTGTTCTTGTCAGTTTCCTAAGCAGAGTTGAACTAGATATGCCCCGTGTGTGTAGGAAGCACAGTTCTTTGGTTCTGAGCAAGCTCACTGTTCTGGCCCTATAGGAAACACAGGAGAGTAGAAGAGTGCTGTTTTCTCAAAAGCAGAGTGTGTTTCTTGCAAGGCGAGCTAGCGTTTGTTTCCCAGTCCTAAACGGAGTTGAATCCCATGCAGTTTCTGGTCCTACGAGCAAGAGTTGTTTTCTGCTAAGAAGAGTCACTATTGCGCTCCCATTGCCATACACAGTGCAAATAGCACTCGCGTCTGTTCCCAGCAAGTACAGTGTATTGGACTGAAGAGAAGCTACTGTTCTGGTCAGTTTCCTAAGCAGAGTTGAACTAGATATGCCCCGTGTGTGTAGGAAGCACAGTTCTTTTGTTCTGAGCAAGCTCACTGTTCTGGCCCTATAGGAAACACAGGAGAGTAGAATAGTGCTGTTTTCTCAAAAGCAGAGTGTGTTTCTTGCAAGGCGAGCTAGCGTTTGTTTCCCAGTCCTAAACGGAGTTGAATCCCATGCAGTTTCTGGTCCTACAAGCAAGAGTTGTTTTCTGCTAAGAAGAGTCACTATTGTGCTCCCATTGCCATACACAGTGCAAATAGCACTCGCGTCTGTTCCCAGCAAGTACAGTGTATTGGACTGAAGAGAAGCTACTGTTCTGGTCAGTTTCCTAAGCAGAGTTGAACTAGATATGCCCCGTGTGTGTAGGAAGCACAGTTCTTTTGTTCTGAGCAAGCTCACTGTTCTGGCCCTATAGGAAACACAGGAGAGTAGAAGAGTGCTGTTTTCTCAAAAGCAGAGTGTGTTTCTTGCAAGGCGAGCTAGCGTTTGTTTCCCAGTCCTAAACGGAGTTGAATCCCATGCAGTTTCTGGTCCTACGAGCAAGAGTTGTTTTCTG
>NW_026737280.1:0-45131 GCF_949786415.1 Peromyscus eremicus | reverse complement strand
AATGGAGCACTGTGATCTCACAATGGAGTGTTGTGATGTCACTATCGAGCACTGTGATGGCATATTGGAAAACTGATGTCAAAATGGAGAACTGTGATGTCACAATGGAGCACTGTGATGGCATAATGGAGAACTGATGTCACAATGTAGCACTATGAAGTCACAATGGAGAACTGTGATGTCACAATGAAGCACTATGATGTCACATTGGAGCACTGTGATATCCCTTTGGAGAACTGTGATGTCACAATGGAGAACTGTGATGTCACAATGGAGAACTGTGATGGCATAATGTACTGTTGTGATGTCACAATGGAGCACTGTGATGGAATAATGGAGAACTGATGTCACATTGGAGAACTGTGACGTCACATTGGAGCACCGTCATGTCACAATGGAGCACTCTGATGGCATAATGGAGAACTGATGTCACAATGGAGCACTGTATGTCACAATGGAGCACGGTGATGGCATAATGGAGAACTCAGATATCACAATGGAGCACGATTATATCACAGTGGAGTGTTGTGATGTCACAATGGAGCACTGTGATGGCATAATGGAGAACTGATGTCACAATGGAGTACTGTGATGTCACAATGGAGCATTGTGATGGCATAATGGAGAACTGATGTCACAATGGAGCACTGTGATGTCACAATGGAGAACTGATGTCACAATTGAGCACTGTGATGGCATAATGGAGAACTGATGTCACATTGGAGCACTGTGATGTCACAATGGAGAACTGATGTCACAATGGAGCACTGTGATGGCATAATGGAGAACTGATGTCAAAATGGAGGACTGTGATGTCACATTGGAAAACTGTGATATCACATTGGAGAAATGTGATGTCACAATGGAGCACTGTGATGTCACAATGGAGAACTTTGATGGCATACGGAGAACTGATGTCACAATGAAGAACTATAATGTCACATTGGAGCACTGTGTTATCACATTGGAGAACTGTGATGTCACAATGGAGAACTGTGATGTCACAATGGAGATCTATGATGGCATAATGGAGTGCTGTGATGTCACAATGGAGCACTGTGATGGCATAATGGAGAACTGATGTCACAACGGAGTACTGTGATGTCACAATGGAGCACTGTGATGTCACAATGGAGCACTGTGATGTCATAATGGAGAACTGATGTCACAATGGAGTACTGTGATGTCACAATGGAGCACTGTGATGGCATAATGGAGAACTGATGTCACAATGGAGTACTGTGATGTCAAAATGGAGCACTGTGATGGCATAACAGAGAATTGATGTCACAATAGAGCACTGTGATGTCACAATGGAGCACTGTGATGTCCCAATGAAGCACTATGATGTCATATTGGAGCACTTTGATATCACATTGGAGAACTTTGATGTCCCAATGGAGAACTGTGATGGCACAATGGAGAACTGTGATGGCACAATGGAGTGCTGTGATGTCACAATGGAGCACTGTGATGGCATAATGGAGAACTGATGTCACAATGAAGCACTATGATGTCACATTGGAGCACTGTGTTATCACATTGGAGAACTGTGATGTCACAATGGAGAACTGTGATGGCATAATAGAGTGCTGTGATGTCACATTGGAGCACTGTGATGTCATAATGGAGAACTGATGTCACAATGGAGCACGGTGATGGCATAATGGAGAACTGTGATATCACAATCGAGAACTATGATATCACAATGCAGTGTTGTGATGTCACAATGGAGAACTGTGATGGCATAATAGAGTGCTGTGATGTCACAATGGAGCACTGTGATGGCATAATGGAGAACTGATGTCACCATGGAGCACTGTGATGTCACAATGGAGAACTGTGATAGCATAATAGAGTGCTGTGATGTCACAATGGAGCACTGTGATGGCATAATGGAGCACAGTGATGGCATAATGGAGGGTTGTAATGTCACAATGGAGCACTGTGATGGCATAATGGAGAACTGATGTCACAATGGATCACTGTGATGTCACAATGGAGCACAGTGATGGCATAATGGAGGGTTGTAATGTCACAATGGAGCACTGTGATGGCATAATGGAGAACTGATGTCACAAAGGAGTGTTGTGATGTCACAGTGGAGCACTGTGATGGCATAATGAGAACTGATGTCACAATGGAGTACTCTGATGTCACAATGAAGCACTAAGATGGCATAATGGAGTGATATGATGTCACAATGGAGCACTATGATGTCACATTGAAGAACTGTGATGTCACAATGGAGCACTCTGATGTCACTATGAAGCACTATGATGTCACATTGGAGCACTGTGATATCACATTGGAGAACTGTGATGTCACAATGGAGAACTGTGATGTCACAATGGAGCACAGTGATGGCATAATGGAGGGTTGTAATGTCACAATGGAGCACTGTGTTGGCATAATGGAGAACTGATGTCACAATGGAGCACTGTGAGGTTACAATGGAGCACTGTGATGGCATAATGGAGAACTGATGTCACAATGGAGCACTGTGAGGTTACAATGGAGCACTGTGATGGCATAATGGAGAACTGATGTCACAAAGGAGTACTGTGATGTCACAATGGAGCACAGTGATGGCATAATGGAGAACTAATGTCACAATGGAGCACTGTGATGTCACAGTGGAGCACGGTGATAGCATAATGGAGAACTGTGATATCACAATGGAGCGCTATGATAGCACAATGGAGTGTTGTGAAGTCACAATGGAGCACTGTGATGGCATAATGGAGAACTGTGATATCACAATGGAGCACTATGATAGCACAATGGAGTGTTGTGAAGTCACAATGGAGCACTGTGATGTCACAATGGAGCACGGCGATGGCATAATCGAGCACTGTGATATCACATTGGAGAACTGTGATGTCACAATGGAGAATTGTGATGTCACAATGGAGAACTGTGATGTCACAATGGAGCACTGTAATGGCATAATGGAGAACTGATGTCACAATGGAGCACTGTGAGGTTACAATGGAGCACTGTGTTGGCATAATTGAGAACTGATGTCACAATGGAGTACTGTGATGTCACAATGGAACACTGTGGTGGCATAATGGAGAAGTGATGTCACAATGGAGAACTGTGATGTCACAATGGAACACTGTAATGGCATAATGGAGTGCTATGATGTCACAATGGAGCACTATGATGTCACATTGAAGAACTGTGATTTCACAATGGAGCACTATGATGTCACAATTAAGCACTGTGATGACACATTGGAGCACTTTGATATCACATTGGAGAACTGTGATGTCACAATGGAGAACTGTGATGTCACAATGGAGCACGGTGATGGCATAATGGAGGGTTGTAATGTCACAATGGAGCACTGTGATGGCATAATGGAGAACTGATGTCACAATGGAGCATTGTGATGTCACAATGGAGCACTGTGATGGCATAATGGAGAACTGATGTCACAATGGAGTACTGTGATGTCACAATGAAGCACTAAGATGGCATAATGGAGTGATATGATGTCACAATGGAGCACTATGATGTCACATTGAAGAACTGTGATGTCACAATGGAGCACTATGATGTCACAATGAAGCAATATGATGTCACATTGGAGCACTGTGATATCACATTGGAGAACTGTGATGTCACAATGGAGAACTGTGATGTCACAATGGAGAACTGTGATGGCATAATGGAATGTTTTGATGTCACAATGGAGCACTGTGATGTCACAATTGAGAACTGGCATCACAATGGAGCACTGTGATGTCACAATGGAGCATTGTGATGGCATAATGGAGAACGGATGTCACAATGGAGCACTGTGATGTCACATTGGAGAACTGTGATATCATATTGGAGCACTGTGATGTCACAATGGAGAACTGTGATGGCATAATAGAGTGCTGTGATGTCACAGTGGAGCACTGTGATGGCATAATTGAGAACTGATGTCACAATGGAGTACTGTGATGTCATAATGGAGGACTGTGATGGTATGATGGAGTGCAATGATGTCACAATGGAGCACTATGATGTCACATGGAAGAACTGTGATGTCACAATGGAGCACTATGATGTCACAATGAAACACTATGATATCACATTGGAGCACTGTGATATCACATTGGAGAACTGTGATGTCACAATGGAGAACTGTGATGTCACAATGGAGAACTGTGATGTCACAATGGAGAACTGTGATGGCATAATAGAGTGCTGTGATGTCACAATGGAGCATTGTGATGCCATAATGGAGAACTGATGTCACAATGGATCACTGTGATGTCACAATGGAGCACTGTGATGTGACAATGAAGCACTATGATGTCACATTCGAGCACTGTGATATCACATTGGGAACTGTGATGTCACAATTTAGAACTGTGATGTCACAATGGAGAACTGTGATGGCATAATGGAGAACTGATGTCACAATGAAGCACTATGATTTCACATTGGAGCACTGTGTTATCACATCGGAGAACTGTGATGTCACAATGGAGCACTGTGATTTCAAAATGGAGAACTGTGATGGCATAATGGAGTGCTGTGATGTCACAATGGAGCACTGTGATGGCATAATGGAGAACTGATATCACAATGGAGTACTGTGATGTCACAATGGAGCATGGTGACGGCATAATGGAGATCTGTGATATCACAGTGGAGCACTATGATATCACAATGAAATATTGTGATGTCACAATGGAGCACTGTGATGTCACAATGGAGAACTGACATCACAATGGAGCCCTGTGATGTCACAATGGAGCACTGTGATGGCATAATGGAGAACTGATGTCAAAATGGAGGACTGTGATGTCACATTGGAGAACTGTGATATCACATTGGAGAAATGTGATGTCACAATGGAGCACTGTGATGTCACAATGGAGAACTTTGATGGCATACGGAGAACTGATGTCACAATGAAGAACTATGATGTCACATTGGAGCACTGTGTTATCACATTGGAGAACTGTGATGTCACAATGGAGAACTGTGATGTCACAATGGAGATCTATGATGGCATAATGGAGTGCTGTGATGTCACAATGGAGCACTGTGATGGCATAATGGAGAACTGATGTCACAACGGAGTACTGTGATGTCACAATGGAGCACTGTGATGTCACAATGGAGCACTGTGATGTCATAATGGAGAACTGATGTCACAATGGAGTACTGTGATGTCACAATGGAGCACTGTCATGGCATAATGGAGAACTGATGTCACAATGGAGTACTGTGATGTCAAAATGGAGCACTTTGATGGCATAACAGAGAATTGATGTCACAATAGAGCACTGTGATGTCACAATGGAGCACTGTGATGTCCCAATGATGCACTATGATGTCATATTGGAGCACTTTGATATCACATTGGAGAACTTTGATGTCCCAATGGAGAACTGTGATGGCACAATGGAGAACTGTGATGGCACAATGGAGTGCTGTGATGTCACAATGGAGCACTGTGATGGCATAATGGAGAACTGATGTCACAATGAAGCACTATGATGTCACATTGGAGCACTGTGTTATCACATTTGAGAACTGTGATGTCACAATGGAGAACTGTGATGGCATAATAGAGTGCTGTGATGTCACATTGGAGCACTGTGATGTCATAATGGAGAACTGATGTCACAATGGAGCACGGTGATGGCATAATGGACAACTGTGATATCACAATCGAGAACTATGATATCACAATGCAGTGTTGTGATGTCACAATGGAGAACTGTGATGGCATAATAGAGTGCTGTGATGTCACAATGGAGCACTGTGATGGCATAATGGAGAACTGATGTCACCATGGAGCACTGTGATGTCACAATGGAGAACTGTGATGGAACAATAGAGTGCTGTGATGTCACAATGGAGCACTGTGATGGCATAATGGAGAACTGATGTCACAATGGATCACTGTGATGTCACAATGGAGCACGGTGATGGCATAATGGAGGGTTGTAATGTCACAATGGAGCACTGTGATGGCATAATGGAGAACTGATGTAACAATGGAGCATTGTGATGTCACAATGGAGCACTGTGATGGCATAATGAGAACTGATGTCACAATGGAGTACTGTGATGTCACAATGAAGCACTAAGATGGCATAATGGAGTGATATGATGTCACAATGGAGCACTATGATGTCACATTGAAGAACTGTGATGTCACAATGGAGCACTCTGATGTCACAATGAAGCACTATGATGTCACATTGGAGCACTGTGATATCACATTGGAGAACTGTGATGTCACAATGGAGAACTGTGATGTCACAATGGAGAACTGTGATGGAATAATGGAATGTTTTGATGTCACAATGGAGCACTGTGATGTCACAATTGAGAACTGGCATCACAATGGAGCACTGTGATGTCACAATGGAGCACTATGATGGCATAATGGAGAACGGATGTCACAATGGAGCACTGTGATGTCACATTGGAGAACTGTGATATCACATTGGAGCACTGTGATGTCACAATGGAGAACTGTGATGGCATAATAGAGTGCTGTGATGTCACAGTGGAGCACTGTGATGGCGTAATTGAGTACTAATGTCACAATGGAGTACTGTGATGTCATAATGGAGAACTGTGATGGTATGATGGAGTGCTATGATGTCACAATGGAGCACTATATGTCACATGGAAGAACTGTGATGTCACAATGGAGCACTATGATGTCACAATGAAACACTATGATATCACATTGGAGCACTGTGATATCACATTGGAGAACTGTGATGTCACAATGGAGAACTGTGATGTCACAATGGAGAACTGTGATGGCATAATAGAGTGCTGTGATGACACAATGGAGCATTGTGTTGCCATAATGGAGAACTGATGTCACAATGGAGCACTGTGATGTCACAATGGAGCACTGTGATGTGAAAATGAAGCACTATGATGTCACATTCGAGCACTGTGATATCACATTGGGAACTGTGATGTCACAATTTAGAACTGTGATGTCACAATGGAGAACTGTGATGGCATAATGGAGTGTTGTGATGTCACAATGGAGCACTCTGATGGCATAATGGAGAACTGATGTCACAATGAAGCACTATGATGTCACATTGGAGCACTGTGTTATCACATCGGAGAACTTTGATGTCACAAGTGAGCACTGTGTTGTCACAATGGAGAAATGTGATGGCATAATGGAGTGCTGTGATGTCACAATGGAGCACTGTGATGGCATAATGGAGAACTGATGTCACAAAGGAGTACTGTGATGTCACAATGGAGCACAGTGATGGCATAATGGAGAACTAATGTCACAATGGAGCACTGTGATGTCACAATGGAGCACGGTGATAGCATAATGGAGAACTGTGATATCACAATGGAGCACTATGATAGCACAATGGAGTGTTGTGAAGTCACAATGGAGCACTGTGATGTCACAATGGAGCACGGCGATGGCATAATCGAGCACTGTGATATCACATTGGAGAACTGTGATGTCACAATGGAGAATTGTGATGTCACAATGGAGAACTGTGATGTCACAATGGAGCACTGTAATGGCATAATGGAGAACTGATGTCACAATGGAGCACTGTGAGGTTACAATGGAGCACTGTGATGGCATAATGGAGAACTGATGTCACAATGGAGTACTGTGATGTCACAATGGAACACTGTGGTGGCATAATGGAGAAGTGATGTCACAATGGAGAACTGTGATGTCACAATGGAACACTGTAATGGCATAATGGAGTGCTATGATGTCACAATGGAGCACTATGATGTCACATTGAAGAACTGTGATTTCACAATGGAGCACTATGATGTCACAATTAAGCACTGTGATGTCACATTGGAGCACTTTGATATCACATTGGAGAACTGTGATGTCACAATGGAGAACTGTGATGTCACAATGGAGCACGGTGATGGCATAATGGAGGGTTGTAATGTCACAATGGAGCACTGTGATGGCATAATGGAGAACTGATGTCACAATGGAGCATTGTGATGTCACAATGGAGCACTGTGATGGCATAATGGAGAACTGATGTCACAATGGAGTACTGTGATGTCACAATGAAGCACTAAGATGGCATAATGGAGTGATATGATGACACAATGGAGCACTATGATGTCACATTGAAGAACTGTGATGTCACAATGGAGCACTATGATGTCACAATGAAGCACTATGATGTCACATTGGAGCACTGTGATATCACATTGGGAACTGTGATGTCACAATTTAGAACTGTGATGTCACAATGGAGAACTGTGATGGCATAATGGAGTGTTGTGATGTCACAATGGAGCACTCTGATGGCATAATGGAGAACTGATGTCACAATGAAGCACTATGATGTCACATTGGAGCACTGTGTTATCACATCGGAGAACTGTGATGTCACAAGGGAGCACTGTGTTGTCACAATGGAGAAATGTGATGGCATAATGGAGTGCTGTGATGTCACAATGGAGCACTGTGATGGCATAATGGAGAACTGATGTCACAAAGGAGTACTGTGATGTCACAATGGAGCACAGTGATGGCATAATGGAGAACTAATGTCACAATGGAGCACTGTGATGTCACAATGGAGCACGGTGATAGCATAATGGAGAACTGTGATATCACAATGGAGCACTATGATAGCACAATGGAGTGTTGTGAAGTCACAATGGAGCACTGTGATGGCATAATGGAGAACTGTTATATCACAATGGAGCACTATGTTAGCACAATGGAGTGTTGTGAAGTCACAATGGAGCACTGTGATGTCACAATGGAGCACGGCGATGGCATAATCGAGCACTGTGATCACATTGGAGAACTGTGATGTCACAATGGAGAATTGTGATGTCACAATGGAGAACTGTGATGTCACAATGGAGCACTGTAATGGCATAATGGAGAACTGATGTCACAATGGAGCACTGTGAGGTTACAATGGAGCACTGTGATGGCATAATGGAGAACTGATGTCACAATGGAGTACTGTGATGTCACAATGGAACACTGTGGTGGCATAATGGAGAAGTGATGTCACAATGGAGAACTGTGATGTCACAATGGAACACTGTAATGGCATAATGGAGTGCTATGATGTCACAATGGAGCACTATGATGTCACATTGAAGAACTGTGATTTCACAATGGAGCACTATGATGTCACAATTAAGCACTGTGATGTCACATTGGAGCACTATGATATCACATTGGAGAACTGTGATGTCACAATGGAGAACTGTGATGTCACAATGGAGCACGGTGATGGCATAATGGAGGGTTGTAATGTCACAATGGAGCACTGTGATGGCATAATGGAGAACTGATGTCACAATGGAGCATTGTGATGTCACAATGGAGCACTGTGATGGCATAATGGAGAACTGATGTCACAATGGAGTACTGTGATGTCACAATGAAGCACTAAGATGGCATAATGGAGTGATATGATGTCACAATGGAGCACTATGATGTCACATTGAAGAACTGTGATGTCACAATGGAGCACTATGATGTCACAATGAAGCACTATGATGTCACATTGGAGCACTGTGATATCACATTGGAGAACTGTGATGTCACAATGGAGAACTGTGATGTCACAATGGAGAACTGTGATGGCATAATGGAATGTTTTGATGTCACAATGGAGCACTGTGATGTCACAATTGAGAACTGGCATCACAATGGAGCACTGTGATGTCACAATGGAGCACTGTGATGGCATAATGGAGAACGGATGTCACAATGGAGCACTGTGATCTCACATTGGAGAACTGTGATATCATATTGGAGCACTGTGATGTCACAATGGAAAACTGTGATGGCATAATAGAGTGCTGTGATGTCACAGTGGAGCACTGTGATGGCATAATTGAGAACTGATGTCACAATGGAGTACTGTGATGTCATAATGGAGGACTGTGATGGTATGATGGAGTGCAATGATGTCACAATGGAGCACTATGATGCCACATGGAAGAACTGTGATGTCACAATGGAGCACTATGATGTCACAATGAAACACTATGATATCACATTGGAGCACTGTGATATCACATTGGAGAACTGTGATGGCATAATAGAGTGCTGTGATGTCACAATGGAGCATTGTGATGCCATAATGGAGAACTGATGTCACAATGGATCACTGTGATGTCACAATGGAGCACTGTGATGTGACAATGAAGCACTATGATGTCACATTCGAGCACTGTGATATCACATTGGGAACTGTGATGTCACAATTTAGAACTGTGATGTCACAATGGAGAACTGTGATGGCATAATGGAGAACTGATGTCACAATGAAGCACTATGATTTCACATTGGAGCACTGTGTTATCACATCAGAGAACTGTGATGTCACAATGGAGCACTGTGATTTCAAAATGGAGAACTGTGATGGCATAATGGAGTGCTGTGATGTCACAATGGAGCACTGTGTTGGCATAATGGAGAACTGATGTCACAATGGAGCACTGTGAGGTTACAATGGAGCACGGTGACGGCATAATGGAGAACTGATGTCACAATGGAGCACTGTGAGGTTACAATGGAGCACTGTGATGGCATAATGGAGAACTGATGTCACAAAGGAGTACTGTGATGTCACAGTGGAGCACAGTGATGGCATAATGGAGAACTAATGTCACAATGGAGCACTGTGATGTCACAATGGAGCACGGTGATAGCATAATGGAGAACTGTGATATCACAATGGAGCGCTATGATAGCACAATGGAGTGTTGTGAAGTCACAATGGAGCACTGTGATGGCATAATGGAGAACTGTGATATCACAATGGAGCACTATGATAGCACAATGGAGTGTTGTGAAGTCACAATGGAGCACTGTGATGTCACAATGGAGCACGGCGATGGCATAATCGAGCACTGTGATATCACATTGGAGAACTGTGATGTCACAATGGAGAATTGTGATGTCACAATGGAGAACTGTGATGTCACAATGGAGCACTGTAATGGCATAATGGAGAACTGATGTCACAATGGAGCACTGTGAGGTTACAATGGAGCACTGTGATGGCATAATGGAGAACTGATGTCACAATGGAGTACTGTGATGTCACAATGGAACACTGTGGTGGCATAATGGAGAAGTGATGTCACAATGGAGAACTGTGATGTCACAATGGAACACTGTAATGGCATAATGGAGTGCTATGATGTCACAATGGAGCACTATGATGTCACATTGAAGAACTGTGATTTCACAATGGAGCACTATGATGTCACAATTAAGCACTGTGATGTCACATTGGAGCACTTTGATATCACATTGGAGAACTGTGATGTCACAATGGAGAACTGTGATGTCACAATGGAGCACGGTGATGGCATAATGGAGGGTTGTAATGTCACAATGGAGCACTGTGATGGCATAATGGAGAACTGATGTCACAATGGAGCATTGTGATGTCACAATGGAGCACTGTGATGGCATAATGGAGAACTGATGTCACAATGGAGTACTGTGATGTCACAATGAAGCACTAAGATGGCATAATGGAGTGATATGATGTCACAATGGAGCACTATGATGTCACATTGAAGAACTGTGATGTCACAATGGAGCACTATGATGTCACAATGAAGCACTATGATGTCACATTGGAGCACTGTGATATCACATTGGAGAACTGTGATGTCACAATGGAGAACTGTGATGTCACAATGGAGAACTGTGATGGCATAATGGAATGTTTTGATGTCACAATGGAGCACTGTGATGTCACAATTGAGAACTGGCATCACAATGGAGCACTGTGATGTCACAATGGAGCACTGTGATGGCATAATGGAGAACGGATGTCACAATGGAGCACTGTGATGTCACATTGGAGAACTGTGATATCATATTGGAGCACTGTGATGTCACAATGGAGAACTGTGATGGCGTAATAGAGTGCTGTGATGTCATAGTGGAGCACTGTGATGGCATAATTGAGAACTGATGTCACAATGGAGTACTGTGATGTCATAATGGAGGACTGTGATGGTATGATGGAGTGCAATGATGTCACAATGGAGCACTATGATGTCACATGGAAGAACTGTGATGTCACAGTGGAGCACTATGATGTCACAATGAAACACTATGATATCACATTGGAGCACTGTGATATCACATTGGAGAACTGTGATGGCATAATAGAGTGCTGTGATGTCACAATGGAGCATTGTGATGCCATAATGGAGAACTGATGTCACAATGGATCACTGTGATGTCACAATGGAGCACTGTGATGTGACAATGAAGCACTATGATGTCACATTCGAGCACTGTGATATCACATTGGGAACTGTGATGTCACAATTTACAACTGTGATGTCACAATGGAGAACTGTGATGGCATAATGGAGAACTGATGTCACAATGAAGCACTATGATTTCACATTGGAGCACTGTGTTATCACATCGGAGAACTGTGATGTCACAATGGAGCACTGTGATTTCAAAATGGAGAACTGTGATGGCATAATGGAGTGCTGTGATGTCACAATGGAGCACTGTGTTGGCATAATGGAGAACTGATGTCACAATGGAGCACTGTGAGGTTACAATGGAGCACGGTGACGGCATAATGGAGAACTGATGTCACAATGGAGCACTGTGAGGTTACAATGGAGCACTGTGATGGCATAATGGAGAACTGATGTCACAAAGGAGTACTGTGATGTCACAGTGGAGCACAGTGATGGCATAATGGAGAACTAATGTCACAATGGAGCACTGTGATGTCACAATGGAGCACGGTGATAGCATAATGGAGAACTGTGATATCACAATGGAGCGCTATGATAGCACAATGGAGTGTTGTGAAGTCACAATGGAGCACTGTGATGTCACAATGGAGCACGGAGACGGCATAATGGAGCACTATGATATCACATTGGAGAACTGTGATGTCACAATGGAGAACTTTGATGGCATACGGAGAACTGATGTCACAATGAAGAACTATGATGTCACATTGGAGCACTGTGTTATCACATTGGAGAACTGTGATGTCACAATGGAGAACTGTGATGTCACAATGGAGATCTATGATGGCATAATGGAGTGCTGTGATGTCACAATGGAGCACTGTGATGGCATAATGGAGAACTGATGTCACAACGGAGTACTGTGATGTCACAATGGAGCACTGTGATGTCACAATGGAGCACTGTGATGTCATAATGGAGAACTGATGTCACAATGGAGTACTGTGATGTCACAATGGAGCACTGTGATGGCATAATGGAGAACTGATGTCACAATGGAGTACTGTGATGTCAAAATGGAGCACTGTGATGGCATAACAGAGAATTGATGTCACAATAGAGCACTGTGATGTCACAATGGAGCACTGTGATGTCCCAATGAAGCACTATGATGTCATATTGGAGCACTTTGATATCACATTGGAGAACTTTGATGTCCCAATGGAGAACTGTGATGGCACAATGGAGAACTGTGATGGCACAATGGAGCACAGTGATGGCACAATGGAGAACTAATGTCACAAGGGAGCACTGTGATGTCACAATGGAGCACTGTGATGGCATAATGGAGAACTGTGTTATCACAATGGAGCACTATGATAGCACAATGGAGTGTTGTGAAGTCAGAATGGAGCACTGTGATGGCATAATGGAGAACTGTGACATCACAATGGAGCACTATGATAGCACAATGGAGTGTTGTGAAGTCACAATGGAGCACTGTGATGTCACAATGGAGCACGGAGACGGCATAATGGAGCACTATGATATCACATTGGAGAACTGTGATGTCACAGTGGAACACTGTGATGTCACAATGGAGCACTGTGATGGCATAATGGAGAACTGATGTCACAATGGAGTACTGTGATGTCACAATGGAACACTGTGGTGGCACAATGGAGAACTGATGTCACATTGGAGCACTGTGATGTCACAATGGAACACTGTGATGTCACAATGGAGCACTGTGATGGCATAATGGAGAACTGATGTCACAATGGAGTACTGTGATGTCACAATGGAACACTGTGGTGGCATAATTGAGAAGTGATGTCACAATGGAGAACTGTGATGTCACAATGGAGCACTGTAATAGCATAATGAAGTGCTATGATTGCACAATGGAGCACGATGATGTCACATTGAAGAACTGTGAGTCGCAATGGAGCATTATGATGTCACAATGAAGCACTGTGATGTCACATTGGAGCACTGTGATATCACATTGGAGATCTGTGATGTCACAATGGAGCACTGTGTTGGCATAATGGAGAACTGATGTCACAATGGAGTACTGTGATGTCACAATGGAGCATGGTGACGGCTTAATGGAGATCTGTGATATCACAGTGGAGCACTATGATATCACAATGAAATATTGTGATGTCACAATGGAGCACTGTGATGTCACAATGGAGAACTGACATCACAATGGAGACCTGTGATGTCACAATGGAGCACTGTGATGGCATAATGGAGAACTGATGTCAAAATGGAGGACTGTGATGTCACATTGGAGAACTGTGATATCACATTGGAGAACTGTGATGTCACAATGGAGAACTGTGATGTCACAATGGAGAACTTTGATGGCATACGGAGAACTGATGTCACAATGAAGAACTATGATGTCACATTGGAGCACTGTGTTATCACATTGGAGAACTGTGATGTCACAATGGAGAACTGTGATGTCACAATGGAGATCTATGATGGCATAATGGAGTGCTGTGATGTCACAATGGAGCACTGTGATGGCATAATGGAGATCTGATGTCACAACGGAGTAATGTGATGTCACAATGGAGCACTGTGATGTCACAATGGAGCACTGTGATGTCATAATGGAGAACTCATGTCACAATGGAGTACTGTGATGTCACAATGGAGCACTGTCATGGCATAATGGAGAACTGATGTCACAATGGAGTACTGTGATGTCAAAATGGAGCACTGTGATGGCATAACAGAGAATTGATGTCACAATAGAGCACTGTGATGTCACAATGGAGCACTGTGATGTCCCAATGAAGCACTATGATGTCATATTGGAGCACTTTGATATCACATTGGAGAACTTTGATGTCACAATGGAGAACTGTGATGGCACAATGGAGAACTGTGATGGCACAATGGAGTGCTGTGATGTCACAATGGAGCACTGTGATGGCATAATGGAGAACTGATGTCACAATGAAGCACTATGATGTCACATTGGAGCAGTGTGTTATCACATTGTAGAACTGTGATGTCACAATGGAGAACTGTGATGGCATAATTGAGTGCTGTGATGTCACATTGGAGCACTGTGATGTCATAATGGAGAACTGATGTCACAATGGAGCACAGTGATGGCATAATGGAGAACTGTGATATCACAATCGAGAACTATGATATCACAATGCAGTGTTGTGATGTCACAATGGAGAACTGTGATGGCATAATAGAGTGCTGTGATGTCACAATGGAGCACTGTGATGGCATAATTGAGAACTGATGTCACCATGGAGCACTGTGATGTCACAATGGAGAACTGTGATGGCATAATAGAGTGCTGTGATGTCACAATCTAGCACTGTGATGGCATAATGGAGAACTGATGTCACAATGGAGCATTGTGATGTCACAATGGAGCACTGTGATGGCATAATGGAGAACTGATGTCACAATGGAGTACTGTGATGTCACAATGAAGCACTAAGTGGCATAATGGAGTGATATGATGTCACAATGGAGCACTATGATGTCACATTGAAGAACTGTGATGTCACAATGGAGCACTATGATGTCACAATGAAGCACTATGATGTCACATTGGAGCACTGTGATATCACATTGGAGAACTGTGATGTCACAATGGAGAACTGTGATGTCATAATGGAGAACTGTGATGGCATAATGGAATGTTTTGATGTCACAATGGAGCACTGTGATGTCACAATTGAGAACTGGCATCACAATGGAGCACTGTGATGTCACAATGGAGCACTGTGATGGCATAATGGAGAACAGATGTCACAATGGAGCACTGTGATGTCACATTGGAGAACTGTGATATCACATTGGAGCACTGTGATGTCACAATGGAGAACTGTGATGGCATAATAGAGTGCTGTGATGTCACAGTGGAGCACTGTGATGGCATAATTGAGAACTGATGTCACAATGGAGTACTGTGATGTCATAATGGAGGACTGTGATGGTATGATTGAGTGCAATGATGTCACAATGGAGCACTATGATGTCACATGGAAGAACTGTGATGTCACAATGGAGCACTATGATGTCACAATGAAACACTATGATATCACATTGGATACTGTGATATCACATTGGAGAACTGTGATTTCACAATGGAGAACTGTGATGTCACAATGGAGAACTGTGATGGCATAATAGAGTGCTGTGATGTCACAATGGAGCATTGTGATGCCATAATGGAGAACTGATATCACAATGGATCACTGTGATGTCACAATGGAGCACTGTGATGTGACAATGAAGCACTATGATGTCACATTCGAGCACTGTGATATCACATTGGGAACTGTGATGTCACAATTTAGAACTGTGATGTCACAATGGAGAACTGTGATGGCATAATGGAGAACTGATGTCACAATGAAGCACTATGATGTCACATTGGAGCACTGTGTTATCACATCGGAGAACTGTGATGTCACAATGGAGCACTGTGATTTCAAAATGGAGAACTGTGATGGCATAATGGAGTGCTGTGATGTCACAATGGAGCACTGTGTTGGCATAATGGAGAACTGATGTTACAATGGAGTACTGTGATGTCACATTTGAGCATGGTGACGGCATAATGGAGATCTATGATATCACAGTGGAGCACTATGATATCACAATGAAATATTGTGATGTCACAATGGAGCACTGTGATGTCACAATGGAGAACTGACATCACAATGGAGCCCTGTGATGTCACAATGGAGCACTGTGATGGCATAATGGAGAACTGATGTCAAAATGGAGGACTGTGATGTCACATTGGAGAACTGTGATATCACATTGGAGAAATGTGATGTCACAATGGAGCACTGTGATGTCACAATGGAGAACTTTGATGGCATACGGAGAACTGATGTCACAATGAAGAACTATGATGTCACATTGGAGCACTGTGTTATCACATTGGAGAACTGTGATGTCACAATGGAGAACTGTGATGTCACAATGGAGATCTATGATGGCATAATGGAGTGCTGTGATGTCACAATGGAGCACTGTGATGGCATAATGGAGAACTGATGTCACAACGGAGTACTGTGATGTCACAATGGAGCACTGTGATGTCACAATGGAGCACTGTGATGTCATAATGGAGAACTGATGTCACAATGGAGTACTGTGATGTCACAATGGAGCACTGTCATGGCATAATGGAGAACTGATGTCACAATGGAGTACTGTGATGTCAAAATGGAGCACTTTGATGGCATAACAGAGAATTGATGTCACAATAGAGCACTGTGATGTCACAATGGAGCACTGTGATGTCCCAATGAAGCACTATGTTGTCATATTGGAGCACTTTGATATCACATTGGAGAACTTTGATGTCCCAATGGAGAACTGTGATGGCACAATGGAGAACTGTGATGGCACAATGGAGTGCTGTGATGTCACAATGGAGCACTGTGATGGCATAATGGAGAACTGATGTCACAATGAAGCACTATGATGTCACATTGGAGCACTGTGTTATCACATTGGAGAACTGTGATGTCACAATGGAGAACTGTGATGGCATAATAGAGTGCTGTGATGTCACATTGGAGCACTGTGATGTCATAATGGAGAACTGATGTCACAATGGAGCACGGTGATGGCATAATGGACAACTGTGATATCACAATCGAGAACTATGATATCACAATGCAGTGTTGTGATGTCACAATGGAGAACTGTGATGGCATAATAGAGTGCTGTGATGTCACAATGGAGCACTGTGATGGCATAATGGAGAACTGATGTCACCATGGAGCACTGTGATGTCACAATGGAGAACTGTGATGGCACAATAGAGTGCTGTGATGTCACAATGGAGCACTGTGATGGCATAATGGAGAACTGATGTCACAATGGATCACTGTGATGTCACAATGGAGCACGGTGATGGCATAATGGAGGGTTGTAATTACACAATGGAGCACTGTGATGGCATAATGGAGAACTGATGTCACAATGGAGCACGGTGATGGCATAATGGAGAACTGTGATATCACAATCGAGAACTATGATATCACAATGCAGTGTTGTGATGTCACAATGGAGAACTGTGATGGCATAATAGAGTGCTGTGATGTCACAATGGAGCACTGTGATGGCATAATGGAGAACTGATGTCACCATGGAGCACTGTGATGTCACAATGGAGAACTGTGATAGCATAATAGAGTGCTGTGATGTCACAATGGAGCACTGTGATGGCATAATGGAGCACAGTGATGGCATAATGGAGGGTTGTAATGTCACAATGGAGCACTGTGATGGCATAATGGAGAACTGATGTCACAATGGATCACTGTGATGTCACAATGGAGCACAGTGATGGCATAATGGAGGGTTGTAATGTCACAATGGAGCACTGTGATGGCATAATGGAGAACTGATGTCACAAAGGAGTGTTGTGATGTCACAGTGGAGCACTGTGATGGCATAATGAGAACTGATGTCACAATGGAGTACTCTGATGTCACAATGAAGCACTAAGATGGCATAATGGAGTGATATGATGTCACAATGGAGCACTATGATGTCACATTGAAGAACTGTGATGTCACAATGGAGCACTCTGATGTCACTATGAAGCACTATGATGTCACATTGGAGCACTGTGATATCACATTGGAGAACTGTGATGTCACAATGGAGAACTGTGATGTCACAATGGAGCACAGTGATGGCATAATGGAGGGTTGTAATGTCACAATGGAGCACTGTGTTGGCATAATGGAGAACTGATGTCACAATGGAGCACTGTGAGGTTACAATGGAGCACTGTGATGGCATAATGGAGAACTGATGTCACAATGGAGCACTGTGAGGTTACAATGGAGCACTGTGATGGCATAATGGAGAACTGATGTCACAAAGGAGTACTGTGATGTCACAATGGAGCACAGTGATGGCATAATGGAGAACTAATGTCACAATGGAGCACTGTGATGTCACAGTGGAGCACGGTGATAGCATAATGGAGAACTGTGATATCACAATGGAGCGCTATGATAGCACAATGGAGTGTTGTGAAGTCACAATGGAGCACTGTGATGGCATAATGGAGAACTGTGATATCACAATGGAGCACTATGATAGCACAATGGAGTGTTGTGAAGTCACAATGGAGCACTGTGATGTCACAATGGAGCACGGCGATGGCATAATCGAGCACTGTGATATCACATTGGAGAACTGTGATGTCACAATGGAGAATTGTGATGTCACAATGGAGAACTGTGATGTCACAATGGAGCACTGTAATGGCATAATGGAGAACTGATGTCACAATGGAGCACTGTGAGGTTACAATGGAGCACTGTGTTGGCATAATTGAGAACTGATGTCACAATGGAGTACTGTGATGTCACAATGGAACACTGTGGTGGCATAATGGAGAAGTGATGTCACAATGGAGAACTGTGATGTCACAATGGAACACTGTAATGGCATAATGGAGTGCTATGATGTCACAATGGAGCACTATGATGTCACATTGAAGAACTGTGATTTCACAATGGAGCACTATGATGTCACAATTAAGCACTGTGATGACACATTGGAGCACTTTGATATCACATTGGAGAACTGTGATGTCACAATGGAGAACTGTGATGTCACAATGGAGCACGGTGATGGCATAATGGAGGGTTGTAATGTCACAATGGAGCACTGTGATGGCATAATGGAGAACTGATGTCACAATGGAGCATTGTGATGTCACAATGGAGCACTGTGATGGCATAATGGAGAACTGATGTCACAATGGAGTACTGTGATGTCACAATGAAGCACTAAGATGGCATAATGGAGTGATATGATGTCACAATGGAGCACTATGATGTCACATTGAAGAACTGTGATGTCACAATGGAGCACTATGATGTCACAATGAAGCAATATGATGTCACATTGGAGCACTGTGATATCACATTGGAGAACTGTGATGTCACAATGGAGAACTGTGATGTCACAATGGAGAACTGTGATGGCATAATGGAATGTTTTGATGTCACAATGGAGCACTGTGATGTCACAATTGAGAACTGGCATCACAATGGAGCACTGTGATGTCACAATGGAGCATTGTGATGGCATAATGGAGAACGGATGTCACAATGGAGCACTGTGATGTCACATTGGAGAACTGTGATATCATATTGGAGCACTGTGATGTCACAATGGAGAACTGTGATGGCATAATAGAGTGCTGTGATGTCACAGTGGAGCACTGTGATGGCATAATTGAGAACTGATGTCACAATGGAGTACTGTGATGTCATAATGGAGGACTGTGATGGTATGATGGAGTGCAATGATGTCACAATGGAGCACTATGATGTCACATGGAAGAACTGTGATGTCACAATGGAGCACTATGATGTCACAATGAAACACTATGATATCACATTGGAGCACTGTGATATCACATTGGAGAACTGTGATGTCACAATGGAGAACTGTGATGTCACAATGGAGAACTGTGATGTCACAATGGAGAACTGTGATGGCATAATAGAGTGCTGTGATGTCACAATGGAGCATTGTGATGCCATAATGGAGAACTGATGTCACAATGGATCACTGTGATGTCACAATGGAGCACTGTGATGTGACAATGAAGCACTATGATGTCACATTCGAGCACTGTGATATCACATTGGGAACTGTGATGTCACAATTTAGAACTGTGATGTCACAATGGAGAACTGTGATGGCATAATGGAGAACTGATGTCACAATGAAGCACTATGATTTCACATTGGAGCACTGTGTTATCACATCGGAGAACTGTGATGTCACAATGGAGCACTGTGATTTCAAAATGGAGAACTGTGATGGCATAATGGAGTGCTGTGATGTCACAATGGAGCACTGTGATGGCATAATGGAGAACTGATGTCACAATGGAGTACTGTGATGTCACAATGGAGCATGGTGACGGCATAATGGAGATCTGTGATATCACAGTGGAGCACTATGATATCACAATGAAATATTGTGATGTCACAATGGAGCACTGTGATGTCACAATGGAGAACTGACATCACAATGGAGCCCTGTGATGTCACAATGGAGCACTGTGATGGCATAATGGAGAACTGATGTCAAAATGGAGGACTGTGATGTCACATTGGAGAACTGTGATATCACATTGGAGAAATGTGATGTCACAATGGAGCACTGTGATGTCACAATGGAGAACTTTGATGGCATACGGAGAACTGATGTCACAATGAAGAACTATGATGTCACATTGGAGCACTGTGTTATCACATTGGAGAACTGTGATGTCACAATGGAGAACTGTGATGTCACAATGGAGATCTATGATGGCATAATGGAGTGCTGTGATGTCACAATGGAGCACTGTAATGGCATAATGGAGAACTGATGTCACAACGGAGTACTGTGATGTCACAATGGAGCACTGTGATGTCACAATGGAGCACTGTGATGTCATAATGGAGAACTGATGTCACAATGGAGTACTGTGATGTCAC
This sequence comes from Peromyscus eremicus, assembly GCF_949786415.1. Lineage (NCBI taxonomy): Eukaryota > Metazoa > Chordata > Mammalia > Rodentia > Cricetidae > Peromyscus > Peromyscus eremicus. The sequence continues at coordinate 23,376 of NW_026737280.1, read as the reverse complement.
AATGGAGCACTGTGATGGCATAATGGAGAACTGATGTCACAATGGAGTACTGTGATGTCAAAATGGAGCACTTTGATGGCATAACAGAGAATTGATGTCACAATAGAGCACTGTGATGTCACAATGGAGCACTGTGATGTCCCAATGAAGCACTATGATGTCATATTGGAGCACTTTGATATCACATTGGAGAACTTTGATGTCCCAATGGAGAACTGTGATGGCACAATGGAGAACTGTGATGTCACAATGGAGTGCTGTGATGTCACAATGGAGCACTGTGATGGCATAATGGAGAACTGATGTCACAATGAAGCACTATGATGTCACATTGGAGCACTGTGTTATCACATTTGAGAACTGTGATGTCACAATGGAGAACTGTGATGGCATAATAGAGTGCTGTGATGTCACATTGGAGCACTGTGATGTCATAATGGAGAACTGATGTCACAATGGAGCACGGTGATGGCATAATGGACAACTGTGATATCACAATCGAGAACTATGATATCACAATGCAGTGTTGTGATGTCACAATGGAGAACTGTGATGGCATAATAGAGTGCTGTGATGTCACAATGGAGCACTGTGATGGCATAATGGAGAACTGATGTCACCATGGAGCACTGTGATGTCACAATGGAGAACTGTGATGGAACAATAGAGTGCTGTGATGTCACAATGGAGCACTGTGATGGCATAATGGAGAACTGATGTCACAATGGATCACTGTGATGTCACAATGGAGCACGGTGATGGCATAATGGAGGGTTGTAATGTCACAATGGAGCACTGTGATGGCATAATGGAGAACTGATGTAACAATGGAGCATTGTGATGTCACAATGGAGCACTGTGATGGCATAATGAGAACTGATGTCACAATGGAGTACTGTGATGTCACAATGAAGCACTAAGATGGCATAATGGAGTGATATGATGTCACAATGGAGCACTATGATGTCACATTGAAGAACTGTGATGTCACAATGGAGCACTCTGATGTCACAATGAAGCACTATGATGTCACATTGGAGCACTGTGATATCACATTGGAGAACTGTGATGTCACAATGGAGAACTGTGATGTCACAATGGAGAACTGTGATGGAATAATGGAATGTTTTGATGTCACAATGGAGCACTGTGATGTCACAATTGAGAACTGGCATCACAATGGAGCACTGTGATGTCACAATGGAGCACTATGATGGCATAATGGAGAACGGATGTCACAATGGAGCACTGTGATGTCACATTGGAGAACTGTGATATCACATTGGAGCACTGTGATGTCACAATGGAGAACTGTGATGGCATAATAGAGTGCTGTGATGTCACAGTGGAGCACTGTGATGGCGTAATTGAGTACTAATGTCACAATGGAGTACTGTGATGTCATAATGGAGAACTGTGATGGTATGATGGAGTGCTATGATGTCACAATGGAGCACTATATGTCACATGGAAGAACTGTGATGTCACAATGGAGCACTATGATGTCACAATGAAACACTATGATATCACATTGGAGCACTGTGATATCACATTGGAGAACTGTGATGTCACAATGGAGAACTGTGATGTCACAATGGAGAACTGTGATGGCATAATAGAGTGCTGTGATGACACAATGGAGCATTGTGTTGCCATAATGGAGAACTGATGTCACAATGGAGCACTGTGATGTCACAATGGAGCACTGTGATGTGAAAATGAAGCACTATGATGTCACATTCGAGCACTGTGATATCACATTGGGAACTGTGATGTCACAATTTAGAACTGTGATGTCACAATGGAGAACTGTGATGGCATAATGGAGGGTTGTGATGTCACAATGGAGCACTCTGATGGCATAATGGAGAACTGATGTCACAATGAAGCACTATGATGTCACATTGGAGCACTGTGTTATCACATCGGAGAACTTTGATGTCACAAGTGAGCACTGTGTTGTCACAATGGAGAAATGTGATGGCATAATGGAGTGCTGTGATGTCACAATGGAGCACTGTGATGGCATAATGGAGAACTGATGTCACAAAGGAGTACTGTGATGTCACAATGGAGCACAGTGATGGCATAATGGAGAACTAATGTCACAATGGAGCACTGTGATGTCACAATGGAGCACGGTGATAGCATAATGGAGAACTGTGATATCACAAAGGAGCACTATGATAGCACAATGGAGTGTTGTGAAGTCACAATGGAGCACTGTGATGGCATAATGGAGAACTGTTATATCACAATGGAGCACTATGATAGCACAATGGAGTGTTGTGAAGTCACAATGGAGCACTGTGATGTCACAATGGAGCACGGCGATGGCATAATCGAGCACTGTGATATCACATTGGAGAACTGTGATGTCACAATGGAGAATTGTGATGTCACAATGGAGAACTGTGATGTCACAATGGAGCACTGTAATGGCATAATGGAGAACTGATGTCACAATGGAGCACTGTGAGGTTACAATGGAGCACTGTGATGGCATAATGGAGAACTGATGTCACAATGGAGTACTGTGATGTCACAATGGAACACTGTGGTGGCATAATGGAGAAGTGATGTCACAATGGAGAACTGTGATGTCACAATGGAACACTGTAATGGCATAATGGAGTGCTATGATGTCACAATGGAGCACTATGATGTCACATTGAAGAACTGTGATTTCACAATGGAGCACTATGATGTCACAATTAAGCACTGTGATGTCACATTGGAGCACTTTGATATCACATTGGAGAACTGTGATGTCACAATGGAGAACTGTGATGTCACAATGGAGCACGGTGATGGCATAATGGAGGGTTGTAATGTCACAATGGAGCACTGTGATGGCATAATGGAGAACTGATGTCACAATGGAGCATTGTGATGTCACAATGGAGCACTGTGATGGCATAATGGAGAACTGATGTCACAATGGAGTACTGTGATGTCACAATGAAGCACTAAGATGGCATAATGGAGTGATATGATGACACAATGGAGCACTATGATGTCACATTGAAGAACTGTGATGTCACAATGGAGCACTATGATGTCACAATGAAGCACTATGATGTCACATTGGAGCACTGTGATATCACATTGGGAACTGTGATGTCACAATTTAGAACTGTGATGTCACAATGGAGAACTGTGATGGCATAATGGAGTGTTGTGATGTCACAATGGAGCACTCTGATGGCATAATGGAGAACTGATGTCACAATGAAGCACTATGATGTCACATTGGAGCACTGTGTTATCACATCGGAGAACTGTGATGTCACAAGGGAGCACTGTGTTGTCACAATGGAGAAATGTGATGGCATAATGGAGTGCTGTGATGTCACAATGGAGCACTGTGATGGCATAATGGAGAACTGATGTCACAAAGGAGTACTGTGATGTCACAATGGAGCACAGTGATGGCATAATGGAGAACTAATGTCACAATGGAGCACTGTGATGTCACAATGGAGCACGGTGATAGCATAATGGAGAACTGTGATATCACAATGGAGCACTATGATAGCACAATGGAGTGTTGTGAAGTCACAATGGAGCACTGTGATGGCATAATGGAGAACTGTTATATCACAATGGAGCACTATGTTAGCACAATGGAGTGTTGTGAAGTCACAATGGAGCACTGTGATGTCACAATGGAGCACGGCGATGGCATAATCGAGCACTGTGATCACATTGGAGAACTGTGATGTCACAATGGAGAATTGTGATGTCACAATGGAGAACTGTGATGTCACAATGGAGCACTGTAATGGCATAATGGAGAACTGATGTCACAATGGAGCACTGTGAGGTTACAATGGAGCACTGTGATGGCATAATGGAGAACTGATGTCACAATGGAGTACTGTGATGTCACAATGGAACACTGTGGTGGCATAATGGAGAAGTGATGTCACAATGGAGAACTGTGATGTCACAATGGAACACTGTAATGGCATAATGGAGTGCTATGATGTCACAATGGAGCACTATGATGTCACATTGAAGAACTGTGATTTCACAATGGAGCACTATGATGTCACAATTAAGCACTGTGATGTCACATTGGAGCACTATGATATCACATTGGAGAACTGTGATGTCACAATGGAGAACTGTGATGTCACAATGGAGCACGGTGATGGCATAATGGAGGGTTGTAATGTCACAATGGAGCACTGTGATGGCATAATGGAGAACTGAAGTCACAATGGAGCATTGTGATGTCACAATGGAGCACTGTGATGGCATAATGGAGAACTGATGTCACAATGGAGTACTGTGATGTCACAATGAAGCACTAAGATGGCATAATGGAGTGATATGATGTCACAATGGAGCACTATGATGTCACATTGAAGAACTGTGATGTCACAATGGAGCACTATGATGTCACAATGAAGCACTATGATGTCACATTGGAGCACTGTGATATCACATTGGAGAACTGTGATGTCACAATGGAGAACTGTGATGTCACAATGGAGAACTGTGATGGCATAATGGAATGTTTTGATGTCACAATGGAGCACTGTGATGTCACAATTGAGAACTGGCATCACAATGGAGCACTGTGATGTCACAATGGAGCACTGTGATGGCATAATGGAGAACGGATGTCACAATGGAGCACTGTGATCTCACATTGGAGAACTGTGATATCATATTGGAGCACTGTGATGTCACAATGGAAAACTGTGATGGCATAATAGAGTGCTGTGATGTCACAGTGGAGCACTGTGATGGCATAATTGAGAACTGATGTCACAATGGAGTACTGTGATGTCATAATGGAGGACTGTGATGGTATGATGGAGTGCAATGATGTCACAATGGAGCACTATGATGCCACATGGAAGAACTGTGATGTCACAATGGAGCACTATGATGTCACAATGAAACACTATGATATCACATTGGAGCACTGTGATATCACATTGGAGAACTGTGATGGCATAATAGAGTGCTGTGATGTCACAATGGAGCATTGTGATGCCATAATGGAGAACTGATGTCACAATGGATCACTGTGATGTCACAATGGAGCACTGTGATGTGACAATGAAGCACTATGATGTCACATTCGAGCACTGTGATATCACATTGGGAACTGTGATGTCACAATTTAGAACTGTGATGTCACAATGGAGAACTGTGATGGCATAATGGAGAACTGATGTCACAATGAAGCACTATGATTTCACATTGGAGCACTGTGTTATCACATCAGAGAACTGTGATGTCACAATGGAGCACTGTGATTTCAAAATGGAGAACTGTGATGGCATAATGGAGTGCTGTGATGTCACAATGGAGCACTGTGTTGGCATAATGGAGAACTGATGTCACAATGGAGCACTGTGAGGTTACAATGGAGCACGGTGACGGCATAATGGAGAACTGATGTCACAATGGAGCACTGTGAGGTTACAATGGAGCACTGTGATGGCATAATGGAGAACTGATGTCACAAAGGAGTACTGTGATGTCACAGTGGAGCACAGTGATGGCATAATGGAGAACTAATGTCACAATGGAGCACTGTGATGTCACAATGGAGCACGGTGATAGCATAATGGAGAACTGTGATATCACAATGGAGCGCTATGATAGCACAATGGAGTGTTGTGAAGTCACAATGGAGCACTGTGATGGCATAATGGAGAACTGTGATATCACAATGGAGCACTATGATAGCACAATGGAGTGTTGTGAAGTCACAATGGAGCACTGTGATGTCACAATGGAGCACGGCGATGGCATAATCGAGCACTGTGATATCACATTGGAGAACTGTGATGTCACAATGGAGAATTGTGATGTCACAATGGAGAACTGTGATGTCACAATGGAGCACTGTAATGGCATAATGGAGAACTGATGTCACAATGGAGCACTGTGAGGTTACAATGGAGCACTGTGATGGCATAATGGAGAACTGATGTCACAATGGAGTACTGTGATGTCACAATGGAACACTGTGGTGGCATAATGGAGAAGTGATGTCACAATGGAGAACTGTGATGTCACAATGGAACACTGTAATGGCATAATGGAGTGCTATGATGTCACAATGGAGCACTATGATGTCACATTGAAGAACTGTGATTTCACAATGGAGCACTATGATGTCACAATTAAGCACTGTGATGTCACATTGGAGCACTTTGATATCACATTGGAGAACTGTGATGTCACAATGGAGAACTGTGATGTCACAATGGAGCACGGTGATGGCATAATGGAGGGTTGTAATGTCACAATGGAGCACTGTGATGGCATAATGGAGAACTGATGTCACAATGGAGCATTGTGATGTCACAATGGAGCACTGTGATGGCATAATGGAGAACTGATGTCACAATGGAGTACTGTGATGTCACAATGAAGCACTAAGATGGCATAATGGAGTGATATGATGTCACAATGGAGCACTATGATGTCACATTGAAGAACTGTGATGTCACAATGGAGCACTATGATGTCACAATGAAGCACTATGATGTCACATTGGAGCACTGTGATATCACATTGGAGAACTGTGATGTCACAATGGAGAACTGTGATGTCACAATGGAGAACTGTGATGGCATAATGGAATGTTTTGATGTCACAATGGAGCACTGTGATGTCACAATTGAGAACTGGCATCACAATGGAGCACTGTGATGTCACAATGGAGCACTGTGATGGCATAATGGAGAACGGATGTCACAATGGAGCACTGTGATGTCACATTGGAGAACTGTGATATCATATTGGAGCACTGTGATGTCACAATGGAGAACTGTGATGGCATAATAGAGTGCTGTGATGTCATAGTGGAGCACTGTGATGGCATAATTGAGAACTGATGTCACAATGGAGTACTGTGATGTCATAATGGAGGACTGTGATGGTATGATGGAGTGCAATGATGTCACAATGGAGCACTATGATGTCACATGGAAGAACTGTGATGTCACAGTGGAGCACTATGATGTCACAATGAAACACTATGATATCACATTGGAGCACTGTGATATCACATTGGAGAACTGTGATGGCATAATAGAGTGCTGTGATGTCACAATGGAGCATTGTGATGCCATAATGGAGAACTGATGTCACAATGGATCACTGTGATGTCACAATGGAGCACTGTGATGTGACAATGAAGCACTATGATGTCACATTCGAGCACTGTGATATCACATTGGGAACTGTGATGTCACAATTTACAACTGTGATGTCACAATGGAGAACTGTGATGGCATAATGGAGAACTGATGTCACAATGAAGCACTATGATTTCACATTGGAGCACTGTGTTATCACATCGGAGAACTGTGATGTCACAATGGAGCACTGTGATTTCAAAATGGAGAACTGTGATGGCATAATGGAGTGCTGTGATGTCACAATGGAGCACTGTGTTGGCATAATGGAGAACTGATGTCACAATGGAGCACTGTGAGGTTACAATGGAGCACGGTGACGGCATAATGGAGAACTGATGTCACAATGGAGCACTGTGAGGTTACAATGGAGCACTGTGATGGCATAATGGAGAACTGATGTCACAAAGGAGTACTGTGATGTCACAGTGGAGCACAGTGATGGCATAATGGAGAACTAATGTCACAATGGAGCACTGTGATGTCACAATGGAGCACGGTGATAGCATAATGGAGAACTGTGATATCACAATGGAGCGCTATGATAGCACAATGGAGTGTTGTGAAGTCACAATGGAGCACTGTGATGTCACAATGGAGCACGGAGACGGCATAATGGAGCACTATGATATCACATTGGAGAACTGTGATGTCACAATGGAGAACTTTGATGGCATACGGAGAACTGATGTCACAATGAAGAACTATGATGTCACATTGGAGCACTGTGTTATCACATTGGAGAACTGTGATGTCACAATGGAGAACTGTGATGTCACAATGGAGATCTATGATGGCATAATGGAGTGCTGTGATGTCACAATGGAGCACTGTGATGGCATAATGGAGAACTGATGTCACAACGGAGTACTGTGATGTCACAATGGAGCACTGTGATGTCACAATGGAGCACTGTGATGTCATAATGGAGAACTGATGTCACAATGGAGTACTGTGATGTCACAATGGAGCACTGTGATGGCATAATGGAGAACTGATGTCACAATGGAGTACTGTGATGTCAAAATGGAGCACTGTGATGGCATAACAGAGAATTGATGTCACAATAGAGCACTGTGATGTCACAATGGAGCACTGTGATGTCCCAATGAAGCACTATGATGTCATATTGGAGCACTTTGATATCACATTGGAGAACTTTGATGTCCCAATGGAGAACTGTGATGGCACAATGGAGAACTGTGATGGCACAATGGAGCACAGTGATGGCACAATGGAGAACTAATGTCACAAGGGAGCACTGTGATGTCACAATGGAGCACTGTGATGGCATAATGGAGAACTGTGTTATCACAATGGAGCACTATGATAGCACAATGGAGTGTTGTGAAGTCAGAATGGAGCACTGTGATGGCATAATGGAGAACTGTGACATCACAATGGAGCACTATGATAGCACAATGGAGTGTTGTGAAGTCACAATGGAGCACTGTGATGTCACAATGGAGCACGGAGACGGCATAATGGAGCACTATGATATCACATTGGAGAACTGTGATGTCACAGTGGAACACTGTGATGTCACAATGGAGCACTGTGATGGCATAATGGAGAACTGATGTCACAATGGAGTACTGTGATGTCACAATGGAACACTGTGGTGGCACAATGGAGAACTGATGTCACATTGGAGCACTGTGATGTCACAATGGAACACTGTGATGTCACAATGGAGCACTGTGATGGCATAATGGAGAACTGATGTCACAATGGAGTACTGTGATGTCACAATGGAACACTGTGGTGGCATAATTGAGAAGTGATGTCACAATGGAGAACTGTGATGTCACAATGGAGCACTGTAATAGCATAATGAAGTGCTATGATTGCACAATGGAGCACGATGATGTCACATTGAAGAACTGTGAGTCGCAATGGAGCATTATGATGTCACAATGAAGCACTGTGATGTCACATTGGAGCACTGTGATATCACATTGGAGATCTGTGATGTCACAATGGAGCACTGTGTTGGCATAATGGAGAACTGATGTCACAATGGAGTACTGTGATGTCACAATGGAGCATGGTGACGGCTTAATGGAGATCTGTGATATCACAGTGGAGCACTATGATATCACAATGAAATATTGTGATGTCACAATGGAGCACTGTGATGTCACAATGGAGAACTGACATCACAATGGAGACCTGTGATGTCACAATGGAGCACTGTGATGGCATAATGGAGAACTGATGTCAAAATGGAGGACTGTGATGTCACATTGGAGAACTGTGATATCACATTGGAGAACTGTGATGTCACAATGGAGAACTGTGATGTCACAATGGAGAACTTTGATGGCATACGGAGAACTGATGTCACAATGAAGAACTATGATGTCACATTGGAGCACTGTGTTATCACATTGGAGAACTGTGATGTCACAATGGAGAACTGTGATGTCACAATGGAGATCTATGATGGCATAATGGAGTGCTGTGATGTCACAATGGAGCACTGTGATGGCATAATGGAGATCTGATGTCACAACGGAGTAATGTGATGTCACAATGGAGCACTGTGATGTCACAATGGAGCACTGTGATGTCATAATGGAGAACTCATGTCACAATGGAGTACTGTGATGTCACAATGGAGCACTGTCATGGCATAATGGAGAACTGATGTCACAATGGAGTACTGTGATGTCAAAATGGAGCACTGTGATGGCATAACAGAGAATTGATGTCACAATAGAGCACTGTGATGTCACAATGGAGCACTGTGATGTCCCAATGAAGCACTATGATGTCATATTGGAGCACTTTGATATCACATTGGAGAACTTTGATGTCACAATGGAGAACTGTGATGGCACAATGGAGAACTGTGATGGCACAATGGAGTGCTGTGATGTCACAATGGAGCACTGTGATGGCATAATGGAGAACTGATGTCACAATGAAGCACTATGATGTCACATTGAAGCAGTGTGTTATCACATTGTAGAACTGTGATGTCACAATGGAGAACTGTGATGGCATAATTGAGTGCTGTGATGTCACATTGGAGCACTGTGATGTCATAATGGAGAACTGATGTCACAATGGAGCACAGTGATGGCATAATGGAGAACTGTGATATCACAATCGAGAACTATGATATCACAATGCAGTGTTGTGATGTCACAATGGAGAACTGTGATGGCATAATAGAGTGCTGTGATGTCACAATGGAGCACTGTGATGGCATAATTGAGAACTGATGTCACCATGGAGCACTGTGATGTCACAATGGAGAACTGTGATGGCATAATAGAGTGCTGTGATGTCACAATCTAGCACTGTGATGGCATAATGGAGAACTGATGTCACAATGGAGCATTGTGATGTCACAATGGAGCACTGTGATGGCATAATGGAGAACTGATGTCACAATGGAGTACTGTGATGTCACAATGAAGCACTAAGTGGCATAATGGAGTGATATGATGTCACAATGGAGCACTATGATGTCACATTGAAGAACTGTGATGTCACAATGGAGCACTATGATGTCACAATGAAGCACTATGATGTCACATTGGAGCACTGTGATATCACATTGGAGAACTGTGATGTCACAATGGAGAACTGTGATGTCATAATGGAGAACTGTGATGGCATAATGGAATGTTTTGATGTCACAATGGAGCACTGTGATGTCACAATTGAGAACTGGCATCACAATGGAGCACTGTGATGTCACAATGGAGCACTGTGATGGCATAATGGAGAACAGATGTCACAATGGAGCACTGTGATGTCACATTGGAGAACTGTGATATCACATTGGAGCACTGTGATGTCACAATGGAGAACTGTGATGGCATAATAGAGTGCTGTGATGTCACAGTGGAGCACTGTGATGGCATAATTGAGAACTGATGTCACAATGGAGTACTGTGATGTCATAATGGAGGACTGTGATGGTATGATTGAGTGCAATGATGTCACAATGGAGCACTATGATGTCACATGGAAGAACTGTGATGTCACAATGGAGCACTATGATGTCACAATGAAACACTATGATATCACATTGGATACTGTGATATCACATTGGAGAACTGTGATTTCACAATGGAGAACTGTGATGTCACAATGGAGAACTGTGATGGCATAATAGAGTGCTGTGATGTCACAATGGAGCATTGTGATGCCATAATGGAGAACTGATATCACAATGGATCACTGTGATGTCACAATGGAGCACTGTGATGTGACAATGAAGCACTATGATGTCACATTCGAGCACTGTGATATCACATTGGGAACTGTGATGTCACAATTTAGAACTGTGATGTCACAATGGAGAACTGTGATGGCATAATGGAGAACTGATGTCACAATGAAGCACTATGATGTCACATTGGAGCACTGTGTTATCACATCGGAGAACTGTGATGTCACAATGGAGCACTGTGATTTCAAAATGGAGAACTGTGATGGCATAATGGAGTGCTGTGATGTCACAATGGAGCACTGTGTTGGCATAATGGAGAACTGATGTTACAATGGAGTACTGTGATGTCACATTTGAGCATGGTGACGGCATAATGGAGATCTATGATATCACAGTGGAGCACTATGATATCACAATGAAATATTGTGATGTCACAATGGAGCACTGTGATGTCACAATGGAGAACTGACATCACAATGGAGCCCTGTGATGTCACAATGGAGCACTGTGATGGCATAATGGAGAACTGATGTCAAAATGGAGGACTGTGATGTCACATTGGAGAACTGTGATATCACATTGGAGAAATGTGATGTCACAATGGAGCACTGTGATGTCACAATGGAGAACTTTGATGGCATACGGAGAACTGATGTCACAATGAAGAACTATGATGTCACATTGGAGCACTGTGTTATCACATTGGAGAACTGTGATGTCACAATGGAGAACTGTGATGTCACAATGGAGATCTATGATGGCATAATGGAGTGCTGTGATGTCACAATGGAGCACTGTGATGGCATAATGGAGAACTGATGTCACAACGGAGTACTGTGATGTCACAATGGAGCACTGTGATGTCACAATGGAGCACTGTGATGTCATAATGGAGAACTGATGTCACAATGGAGTACTGTGATGTCACAATGGAGCACTGTCATGGCATAATGGAGAACTGATGTCACAATGGAGTACTGTGATGTCAAAATGGAGCACTTTGATGGCATAACAGAGAATTGATGTCACAATAGAGCACTGTGATGTCACAATGGAGCACTGTGATGTCCCTATGAAGCACTATGATGTCATATTGGAGCACTTTGATATCACATTGGAGAACTTTGATGTCCCAATGGAGAACTGTGATGGCACAATGGAGAACTGTGATGGCACAATGGAGTGCTGTGATGTCACAATGGAGCACTGTGATGGCATAATGGAGAACTGATGTCACAATGAAGCACTATGATGTCACATTGGAGCACTGTGTTATCACATTGGAGAACTGTGATGTCACAATGGAGAACTGTGATGGCATAATAGAGTGCTGTGATGTCACATTGGAGCACTGTGATGTCATAATGGAGAACTGATGTCACAATGGAGCACGGTGATGGCATAATGGACAACTGTGATATCACAATCGAGAACTATGATATCACAATGCAGTGTTGTGATGTCACAATGGAGAACTGTGATGGCATAATAGAGTGCTGTGATGTCACAATGGAGCACTGTGATGGCATAATGGAGAACTGATGTCACCATGGAGCACTGTGATGTCACAATGGAGAACTGTGATGGCACAATAGAGTGCTGTGATGTCACAATGGAGCACTGTGATGGCATAATGGAGAACTGATGTCACAATGGAGCATTGTGATGTCACAATGGAGCACTGTGATGGAATAATGGAGAACTGATGTCACAATGGAGTACTGTGATGTCACAATGAAGCACTAAGATGACATAATGGAGTGATATGATGTCACAATGGAGCACTATGATGTCACATTGAAGAACTGTGATGTCACAATTGAGCACTATGATGTCACAATGAAGCACTATGATGTCACATTGGAGCACTTTGATATCACATTGGAGAACTGTGATGTCACAATGGAGAACTGTGATGTCACAATGGAGAACTGTGATGGAATAATGGAATGTTTTGATGTCACAATGGAGCACTGTGATGTCACAATTGAGAACTGGCATCACAATGGAGCACTGTGATGTCACAATGGAGCACTATGATGGCATAATGGAGAACGGATGTCACAATGGAGCACTGTGATGTCACATTGGAAAACTGTGATATCACATTGGAGCACTGTGATGTCACAATGGAGAACTGTGATGGCATAATAGAGTGCTGTGATGTCACAGTGGAGCACTGTGATGGCGTAATTGAGAACTAATGTCACAATGGAGTACTGTGATGTCATAATGGAGAACTGTGATGGTATGATGGAGTGCTATGATGTCACAGTGGAGCACTATATGTCACATGGAAGAACTGTGATGTCACAATGGAGCACTATGATGTCACAATGAAACACTATGATATCACATTGGAGCACTGTGATATCACATTGGAGAACTGTGATGTCACAATGGAGAACTGTGATGTCACAAAGGAGAACTGTGATGGCATAATAGAGTGCTGTGATGTCACAATGGAGCATTGTGATGCCATAATGGAGAACTGATGTCACAATGGAGCACTGTGATGTCACAATGGAGCACTGTGATGTGACAATGAAGCACTATGATGTCACATTCGAGCACTGTGATATCACATTGGGAACTGTGATGTCACAATTTAGAACTGTGATGTCACAATGGAGAACTGTGATGGCATAATGGAGTGTTGTGATGTCACAATGGAGCACTCTGATGGCATAATGGAGAACTGATGTCACAATGAAGCACTATGATGTCACATTGGAGCACTGTGTTATCACATCGGAGAACTGTGATGTCACAATGGAGCACTGTGTTGTCACAATGGAGAAATGTGATGGCATAATGGAGTGCTGTGATGTCACAATGGAGCACTGTGATGGCATAATGGAGAACTGATGTCACAAAGGAGTACTGTGATGTCACAGTGGAGAACAGTGATGGCATAATGGAGAACTAATGTCACAATGGAGCACTGTGATGTCACAATGGAGCACGGTGATAGCATAATGGAGAACTGTGATATCACAATGGAGCGCTATGATAGCACAATGGAGTGTTGTGAAGTCACAATGGAGCACTGTGATGGCATAATGGAGAACTGTGATATCACAATGGAGCACTATGATAGCACAATGGAGTGTTGTGAAGTCACAATGGAGCACTGTGATGTCACAATGGAGCACGGCGATGGCATAATCGAGCACTGTGATATCACATTGGAGAACTGTGATGTCACAATGGAGAATTGTGATGTCAAAATGGAGAACTGTGATGTCACAATGGAGCACTGTAATGGCATAATGGAGAACTGATGTCACAATGGAGCACTGTGAGGTTACAATGGAGCACTGTGATGGCATAATGGAGAACTGATGTCACAATGGAGTACTGTGATGTCACAATGGAACACTGTGGTGGCATAATGGAGAAGTGATGTCACAATGGAGAACTGTGATGTCACAATGGAACACTGTAATGGCATAATGGAGTGCTATGATGTCACAATGGAGCACTATGATGTCACATTGAAGAACTGTGATTTCACAATGGAGCACTATGATGTCACAATTAAGCACTGTGATGTCACATTGGAGCACTTTGATATCACATTGGAGAACTGTGATGTCACAATGGAGAACTGTGATGTCACAATGGAGCACGGTGATGGCATAATGGAGGGTTGTAATGTCACAATGGAGCACTGTGATGGCATAATGGAGAACTGATGTCACAATGGAGCATTGTGATGTCACAATGGAGCACTGTGATGGCATAATGGAGAACTGATGTCACAATGGAGTACTGTGATGTCACAATGAAGCACTAAGATGGCATAATGGAGTGATATGATGTCACAATGGAGCACTATGATGTCACATTGAAGAACTGTGATGTCACAATGGAGCACTATGATGTCACAATGAAGCACTATGATGTCACATTGGAGCACTGTGATATCACATTGGAGAACTGTGATGTCACAATGGAGCACTGTGATGTCACATTGGAGAACTGTGATATCACATTGGAGCACTGTGATGTCACAATGGAGAACTGTGATGGCATAATAGAGTGCTGTGATGTCACAGTGGAGCACTGTGATGGCGTAATTGAGTACTAATGTCACAATGGAGTACTGTGATGTCATAATGGAGAACTGTGATGGTATGATGGAGTGCTATGATGTCACAATGGAGCACTATATGTCACATGGAAGAACTGTGATGTCACAATGGAGCACTATGATGTCACAATGAAACACTATGATATCACATTGGAGCACTGTGATATCACATTGGAGAACTGTGATGTCACAATGGAGAACTGTGATGTCACAATGGAGAACTGTGATGGCATAATAGAGTGCTGTGATGACACAATGGAGCATTGTGTTGCCATAATGGAGAACTGATGTCACAATGGAGCACTGTGATGTCACAATGGAGCACTGTGATGTGAAAATGAAGCACTATGATGTCACATTCGAGCACTGTGATATCACATTGGGAACTGTGATGTCACAATTTAGAACTGTGATGTCACAATGGAGAACTGTGATGGCATAATGGAGTGTTGTGATGTCACAATGGAGCACTCTGATGGCATAATGGAGAACTGATGTCACAATGAAGCACTATGATGTCACATTGGAGCACTGTGTTATCACATCGGAGAACTGTGATATCACAATGGAGCGCTATGATAGCACAATGGAGTGTTGTGAAGTCACAATGGAGCACTGTGATGGCATAATGGAGAACTGTGATATCACAATGGAGCACTATGATAGCACAATGGTGTGTTGTGAAGTCACAATGGAGCACTGTGATGTCACAATGGAGCACGGCGATGGCATAATCGAGCACTGTGATATCACATTGGAGAACTGTGATGTCACAATGGAGAATTGTGATGTCACAATGGAGAACTGTGATGTCACAATGGAGCACTGTAATGGCATAATGGAGAACTGATGTCACAATGGAGCACTGTGAGGTTACAATGGAGCACTGTGATGGCATAATGGAGAACTGATGTCACAATGGAGTACTGTGATGTCACAATGGAACACTGTGGTGGCATAATGGAGAAGTGATGTCACAATGGAGAACTGTGATGTCACAATGGAACACTGTAATGGCATAATGGAGTGCTATGATGTCACAATGGAGCACTATGATGTCACATTGAAGAACTGTGATTTCACAATGGAGCACTATGATGTCACAATTAAGCACTGTGATGTCACATTGGAGCACTTTGATATCACATTGGAGAACTGTGATGTCACAATGGAGAACTGTGATGTCACAATGGAGCACGGTGATGGCATAATGGAGGGTTGTAATGTCACAATGGAGCACTGTGATGGCATAATGGAGAACTGATGTCACAATGGAGCATTGTGATGTCACAATGGAGCACTGTGATGGCATAATGGAGAACTGATGTCACAATGGAGTACTGTGATGTCACAATGAAGCACTAAGATGGCATAATGGAGTGATATGATGTCACAATGGAGCACTATGATGTCACATTGAAGAACTGTGATGTCACAATGGAGCACTATGATGTCACAATGAAGCACTATGATGTCACATTGGAGCACTGTGATATCACATTGGAGAACTGTGATGTCACAATGGAGAACTGTGATGTCACAATGGAGAACTGTGATGGCATAATGGAATGTTTTGATGTCACAATGGAGCACTGTGATGTCACAATTGAGAACTGGCATCACAATGGAGCACTGTGATGTCACAATGGAGCACTGTGATGGCATAATGGAGAACGGATGTCACAATGGAGCACTGTGATGTCACATTGGAGAACTGTGATATCATATTGGAGCACTGTGATGTCACAATGGAGAACTGTGATGGCATAATAGAGTGCTGTGATGTCATAGTGGAGCACTGTGATGGCATAATTGAGAACTGATGTCACAATGGAGTACTGTGATGTCATAATGGAGGACTGTGATGGTATGATGGAGTGCAATGATGTCACAATGGAGCACTATGATGTCACATGGAAGAACTGTGATGTCACAGTGGAGCACTATGATGTCACAATGAAACACTATGATATCACATTGGAGCACTGTGATATCACATTGGAGAACTGTGATGGCATAATAGAGTGCTGTGATGTCACAATGGAGCATTGTGATGCCATAATGGAGAACTGATGTCACAATGGATCACTGTGATGTCACAATGGAGCACTGTGATGTGACAATGAAGCACTATGATGTCACATTCGAGCACTGTGATATCACATTGGGAACTGTGATGTCACAATGGAGCACTGTGATGGCATAATGGAGTGCTATGATGTCACAATGGAGCACTATGATGTCACATTGAAGAACTGTGATTTCACAATGGAGCACTATGATGTCACAATTAAGCACTGTGATGTCACATTGGAGCACTTTGATATCACATTGGAGAACTGTGATGTCACAATGGAGAACTGTGATGGCATAATGGAGAACTGATGTCACAATGAAGCACTAGGATGTCACATTGGAGCACTGTATTATCACATCGGAGAACTGTGATGTCACAATGGAGCACTGTGATGTCACAATGGAGAACTGTGATGGCAAAATGGAGTGCTGTGATGTCACAATGAAGCACTGTGATGGCATAATGAAGAACTGATGTCACAATGGAGTACTGTGATGTCACAATGGAGCACTGTGATGCCATAAGGGAGAACTGATGTCACAATGGAGCACTGTCATGTCACAATGGAGCACTGTGATGTCACAATGGAGCACTGTGATGTCACAATGAAGCACTGTGATGTCACAATGAAGCACTATGATGTCACATTGGAGTACTGTGATATCACATTGGAGAACTGTGATGTCACATTGGAGAACTGTGATATCACATTGGAGCACTGTGATGTCACAATGGAGCACTGTGATGTCACAATGGAGAACTGTGATGGCATAATGGAGAACTGATGTCACAATGAAGCACTGAGATGTCACATTGGAGAACTGTGATATCACATTGGAGCACTGTGAGGTCACAATGGAGCACTGTGAGGTCACAATGGAGAACTGTGATGGCATAATGGAGAACTGATGTCACAATGAAGCACTATGACGTCACATTGGAGCACTGTGTTATCACATTGGAAAACTGTGATGTCACAATGGAGCACTGTGATGTCACAATGGAGAACTGTGATGGAATAATGGAATGTTTTGATGTCACAATGGAGCACTGTGATGTCACAATTGAGAACTGGCATCACAATGGAGCACTGTGATGTCACAATGGAGCACTATGATGGCATAATGGAGAACGGATGTCACAATGGAGCACTGTGATGTCACATTGGAAAACTGTGATATCACATTGGAGCACTGTGATGTCACAATGGAGAACTGTGATGGCATAATAGAGTGCTGTGATGTCACAATGGAGCACTGTGATGGCATAATGGAGAACTGATGTCACCATGGAGCACTGTGATGTCACAATGGAGCATGGTGACGGCATAATGGAGATCTATGATATCACAGTGGAGCACTATGATATCACAATGAAATATTGTGATGTCACAATGGAGCACTGTGATGTCACAATGGAGAACTGACATCACAATGGAGCCCTGTGATGTCACAATGGAGCACTGTGATGGCATAATGGAGAACTGATGTCAAAATGGAGGACTGTGATGTCACATTGGAGAACTGTGATATCACATTGGAGAAATGTGATGTCACAATGGAGCACTGTGATGTCACAATGGAGAACTTTGATGGCATACGGAGAACTGATGTCACAATGAAGAACTATGATGTCACATTGGAGCACTGTGTTATCACATTGGAGAACTGTGATGTCACAATGGAGAACTGTGATGTCACAATGGAGATCTATGATGGCATAATGGAGTTCTGTGATGTCACAATGGAGCACTGTGATGGCATAATGGAGAACTGATGTCACAACGGAGTACTGTGATGTCACAATGGAGCACTGTGATGTCACAATGGAGCACTGTGATGTCATAATGGAGAACTGATGTCACAATGGAGTACTGTGATGTCACAATGGAGCACTGTCATGGCATAATGGAGAACTGATGTCACAATGGAGTACTGTGATGTCAAAATGGAGCACTTTGATGGCATAACAGAGAATTGATGTCACAATAGAGCACTGTGATGTCACAATGGAGCACTGTGATGTCCCAATGAAGCACTATGATGTCATATTGGAGCACTTTGATATCACATTGGAGAACTTTGATGTCCCAATGGAGAACTGTGATGGCACAATGGAGAACTGTGATGGCACAATGGAGTGCTGTGATGTCACAATGGAGCACTGTGATGGCATAATGGAGAACTGATGTCACAATGAAGCACTATGATGTCACATTGGAGCACTGTGTTATCACATTGGAGAACTGTGATGTCACAATGGAGAACTGTGATGGCATAATAGAGTGCTGTGATGTCACATTGGAGCACTGTGATGTCATAATGGAGAACTGATGTCACAATGGAGCACGGTGATGGCATAATGGACAACTGTGATATCACAATCGAGAACTATGATATCACAATGCAGTGTTGTGATGTCACAATGGAGAACTGTGATGGCATAATAGAGAGCTGTGATGTCACAATGGAGCACTGTGATGGCATAATGGAGAACTGATGTCACCATGGAGCACTGTGATGTCACAATGGAGAACTGTGATGGCACAATAGAGTGCTGTGATGTCACAATGGAGCACTGTGATGGCATAATGGAGAACTGATGTCACAATGGATCACTGTGATGTCACAATGGAGCACGGTGATGGCATAATGGAGGGTTGTAATTACACAATGGAGCACTGTGATGGCATAATGGAGAACTGATGTCACAATGGAGCATTGTGATGTCACAATGGAGCACTGTGATGGCATAATGGAGAACTGATGTCACAATGGAGTACTGTGATGTCACAATGAAGCACTAAGATGGCATAATGGAGTGATATGATGTCACAATGGAGCACTATGATGTCACATTGAAGAACTGTGATGTCACAATTGAGCACTATGATGTCACAATGAAGCACTATGATGTCACATTGGAGCACTGTGATATCACATTGGAGAACTGTGATGTCACAATGGAGAACTGTGATGTCACAATGGAGAACTGTGATGGAATAATGGAATGTTTTGATGTCACAATGGAGCACTGTGATGTCACAATTGAGAACTGGCATCACAATGGAGCACTGTGATGTCACAATGGAGCACTATGATGGCATAATGGAGAACGGATGTCACAATGGAGCACTGTGATGTCACATTGGAAAACTGTGATATCACATTGGAGCACTGTGATGTCACAATGGAGAACTGTGATGGCATAATAGAGTGCTGTGATGTCACAGTGGAGCACTGTGATGGCGTAATTGAGAACTAATGTCACAATGGAGTACTGTGATGTCATAATGGAGAACTGTGATGGTATGATGGAGTGCTATGATGTCACAATGGAGAACTATATGTCACATGGAAGAACTGTGATGTCACAATGGAGCACTATGATGTCACAATGAAACACTATGATATCACATTGGAGCACTGTGATATCACATTGGAGAACTGTGATGTCACAATGGAGAACTGTGATGTCACAATGGAGAACTGTGATGGCATAATAGAGTGCTGTGATGTCACAATGGAGCATTGTGATGCCATAATGGAGAACTGATGTCACAATGGAGCACTGTGATGACACAATGGAGCACTGTGATGTGACAATGAAGCACTATGATGTCAGATTGGAGCACTGTGATATCACATTATAGAACTTTGATGTCACAATTTAGAACTGTGATGTCACAATGGAGAACTGTGATGGCATAATGGAGGGTTGTGATGTCACAATGGAGCACTCTGATGGCATAATGGAGAACTGATGTCACAATGAAGCACTATGATGTCACATTGGAGCACTGTGTTATCACATCGGAGAACTGTGATGTCACAATGGAGCACTGTGATGTCACAATGGAGAAATGTGATGGCATAATGGAGTGCTGTGATGTCACAATGGAGCACTGTGATGGCATAATGGAGTACTGATGTCACAATGGAGTACTGTGATGTCACAATGGAGCACAGTGATGGCATAATGGAGAACTAATGTCACAATGGAGCACTGTGATGTCACGATGGAGCACGGTGATGGCATAATGGAGAACTGTGATATCACAGTGGAGCACTATGATAGCACAATGGAGTGTTGTGAAGTCACAATGGAGCACTGTGATGGCATAATGGAGAACTGTGATATTACAATGGAGCGCTATGATAGCACAATGGAGTGTTGTGAAGTCACAATGGAGCACTGTGATGTCACAATGGAGCACGGCGATGGCATAATGGAGCACTGTGATATCACATTGGAGAACTGTGATGTCACAATGGAGAACTGTGATGTCAAATTGGAGAACTGTGATGGCATAATGGAGTGCTGTGATGTCACAATTGAGCACTGTAATGGCACAATGGAGAACTGATGTCACATTGGAGCACGGTGATGTCACAATGGAACACTGGGGTGGCATAATGGAGAAGTGATGTCACAATGGAGAACTGTGATGTCACAATGGAGAACAGTGTTGTCACAATGGAGCACTGTGATGACATAATGGAGAACTGATGTCACAATGGAGTACTGTGATGTCACAATGGAGCACTGTGATGGCATAATGGAGAACTGATGTCACAATGGAGCACTGTGATGTCAAAATGGAGCACTGTGATGTCACAATGAAGCACTATGATGTCACATTGGAGCACTGTGATATCACATTGGAGAACTGTGATGTCACAATGGAGAACTGTGATGTCACAATGGAGAACTGTGATGTCACAATGGAGAACTGTGATGGCATAATAGAGTGCTGTGATGTCACAATGGAGCACTGTGATGGCATAATGGAGAACTGATGTCACCATGGAGCATTGTGATGTCACAATGGAGAACTGTGATGGCATAATGGAGGACTGATGTCACAATGGTCACTGTGATGTCACAATGGAGCACAGTGATGGCATAATGGAGGGTTGTAATGTCACAATGGAGCACTGTGATGGCATAATGGAGAACTGATGTCACAATGGAGTACTGTGATGTCACAATGGAGTATTGTGATGGCATAATGGAGTGATATGATGTCACAATGGAGCACTATGATGTCACATTGAATAACTGTGATGTCACAATGGAGCACTATGATGTCACAATGAATCACTATGATGTCATATTGGAGCACTGTGATATCTCATTGGAGAACTGTGATGTCACAATGGAGAACTTTGATGTCACAATGGAAAATTGTGATGGCATAATGGAATGTTTTGATGTCACAATGGAGCACTGTGATGTCACAATTGAGAACTGGCATCACAATGGAGCACTGTGATGTCACAATGGAGCACTGTGATGGCATAATGGAGAACGGATGTCAAAATGGAGCACTGTGATATCACATTGGAGAACTGTGATGTCACAATGGAGAACTTTGATGTCACAATGGAGTATTGTGATGGCATAATAGAGTGCTGTGATGTCACAATGGAGCATTGTGATGCCATAATGGAGAACTGATGTCACAATGGAGCATTGTGATGTCACAATGGAGCACTGTGATGTGACAATGAAGCACTATGATGTCACATTGGAGCACTGTGATTTCACATTGGAGAACTGTGATGTCACAATTTAGAACTGTGATGTCACAATGGAGTACTGTGATGGCATAATGGAGTGTTGTGATGTCACAATGGAGCACTCTGATGGCATAATGGAGAACTGATGTCACAATGAAGCACTATGATGTCACATTGGAGCACTGTGTTATCACATCGGAGAACTGTGATGTCACAATGGAGCACTGTGATGTAACAATGGAGAAATGTGATGGCATAATGGAGTACTGTGATGTCACAATGGAGCACGGTGATGGCATAATGGAGAACTGTGATATCAC
>NW_026737279.1:0-45168 GCF_949786415.1 Peromyscus eremicus | reverse complement strand
GAGTCACTATTGCGATCCATTTGCCACACAGTGCAAATAGCACTCACGTCTGTACCCAGCAAGTACAGTGTATTGGACTGAAGAGATGCTACTGTTCTTGTCCGTTTCCTAAGTAGAGTTGAAGTAGATGTGGCCTGTGTGTGTAGGAAGCACAGTTCTTTTGTTCTGAGCAAGCTCACTGTTCTGGCCCTATAGAAAACACAGTTGAGTAGAAGAGTGCTCTTTTCTCAAAAGCAGAGTGTGTTTCTTGTAAGGCGAGCTAGTGTTTGTCCAGGGCAGAAATAGAGTTGAACCACATACAGTTTCTGGTCGTATGAGCAAGAGTTGTTTTCTGGTAAGAAGACTCAGTATTGCGATCGATTTGCCGCACAGTGCAAATAGCACTCACGTCTGTTCCCAGCAATTACAGTGTATTGGACTGAAGAGGAGCTACTGTTCTTGTCAGTTTCCTAAGCAGAGTTGAAGTAGATATGGCCCGTGTGTGTAGGAAGCACAGATCGTTTGTTCTGAGCAAGCTCACTGTTCTGGCCCTATAGGAAACACAGTAGAGTAGAAGAGTGCTCTTTTCTCAAAAGCAGAGTGTTTTTCTTGCAATGGGGAGCTAGTGTTTGTTTCCCAGTCAGAAATAGAGAGGAATCACATGCTGTTTCTATTCCAAGAGCAAGAGTTTTTTTTCGGGTAAGAAGAGTCACTGTTGTGCTCCCATTGCCATACACAGTGCAAATAGCACTCGCGTCTGTTTCCAGCAAGTACAATGTATTGGAATGAAGAGAAGCTACTGTTCCTGTCAGTTTCCTAAGCAGAGTTGAAGTAGATATGGCCCGTGTGTTTAGGAAGCACAGTTCTTTTATTCTGAGCAAGCTCACTGTTGTGGCCCTATAGGAAACACAGCAGAGTAGATGAGTGCTCTTTTCTCAAAAGCAGAGTGTGTTTCTTTTAAGGCGAGCTAGTGTTTGTTTCCCAGTCAGATATGGAGTGGAATCACATGCTGTTTCTATTCCTACGAGCAAGAGTTGTTTTCTGGTAAGAATAGTCACTATTGTGCTCCCATTGCCATACACAGTGCAAATAGCACTCGCGACTGTTCCCAGCAAGTACAGTGTATTGGACTGAAGAGAAGCTCCTGTTCTTGTCAATTTCCTAAGCAGATTTGAGGTAGATATGGCCCATTTGTGTAGGAAGCACAGTTCTTTTGTTCAGAGCAAGCTCACTATTCTGGCCATACAAGAAACACAGTAGAGTAGAAGAGTGCTCTTTTCTCAAAAGTAGAGTGTGTTTCTTGTAAGGCGAGCTAGTGTTTGTTTCCCAGTCAGAAATGGAGTTGAATCCCATGCAGTTTCTGGTCCTACGAGCAAGAGTTGTTTTCTGGTAAGAAGAGTCACTATTGTGATCCATTTGCCACACAGTGCAAATAGCACTCGCGTCTGTTCCCATCAAGTACAGTGTATTGGACTGAAGAGATGCTACTGTTCTTGTCCGTTTCCTAACTAGAGTTGAAGTAGATGTGGCCCGTGTGTGTAGGAAGCACAGTTCTTTTGTTCTGAGCAAGCTCACTGTTCTGCCCTATAGGAAACACAGTAGAGTAGAAGAGTGCTCTTTTCTCAAAAGCGAGTGTGTTTCTTGTAAGGCGAGCTAGTGTTTGTTTCCCAGTCAGAAAAGGAGTTGAATCTCTTGCAGTTTCTGGTCCTATGAGCAAGAGTTGTTCTCTGGTAAGAAGAGTCACTATTGAGCCTCCATTGCCATACACAGTACAAATAGCACTCGGGTCTGTTCTCAGCAAGTACAGTGTATTGGACTGAAGAGAAGCTACTGTTCTTGTCAATTTCCTAAGCAGATTTGAGGTAGATATGGCCCGTGTGTTTAGGAAGCACAGTTCTTTTATTCTGAGCAAGCTCACTGTTCTGGCCCTATAGGAAACACAGTAGAGTAGAAGAGTGCTCTTTTCTCAAAAGCAGAGTGTGTTTCCTGTAAGAGGAGCTATTGTTTGTTTCTCAGTCAGAAATGGAGTGGAATCACATGCTGTTTCTATTCCTATGCGCAAGAGTTGTTTTCTGGTAAGAAGAGTCACTATTGTGCTCCCATTGCCATACACAGTGCAAATAGCACTCGTGTCTGTTCCCCAGCAAGTACAGTGTATTGGACTGAAGAGAAGCTACTGTTTTTGTCAGTTTCCTAAGCAGATTTGAGGTAGATATGGCCCGTGTGTGTAGGAAGCACAGTTCTTTTGTTCAGAGCAAGCTCACTGTTCTGGCCCTATAGAAAACACAGTAGAGTAGAAGAGTGCTCTTTTCTCAAAAGTAGAGTGTGTTTCTCGTAAGGGGAGCTAGTGTTTGTTTCCCCAGTCAGAAATGGAGTTGAATCACACGCTGTTTCTGGTCCTACCAGCAAGAGTTGTTTTCTGGCAAGAAGAATCACTGTTGTGATCCATTTGCCACACAGTGCAAATAGCACTCGCGTCTGTTCCCAACAATTACAGTGTATTAGACTGAAGAGAAGCTCCTGTTCTTCTCAGTTTCCTCAGCAGAGTGGAAATAGATATGGCCCGTGTGTGTAAGAAGCACAGTTCTTTTGTTCTGAGCAAGTTCACTGTTCCGGCCCTATAGGAAACACAGTAGAGTAGAAGAGTGCTCTTTTCTCAAAAGCAGAGTGTTTTTCTTGTAAAGCGAGCTAGTGTTTGTTTCCCTGTCAGAAATGGAGTTGAATCACTTGCAGTTTCTGTTCCTATGAGCAAGAACTGTTTTCTGGTAAGAAGAGTCACTACTGTGCTCCCATTGCCATACACAGTGCAAATAGCACTCGCGTCTGTTCCCAGCAAGTACAGTGTATTGGATGGAAGAGAAGCTACTGTTCTTGTCAGTTTCCTAAACAGAGTTTAAGTAGATATGGCCCGTATGTGTAGGAAGCAAAGTGTTTTTGTACTGAGCAAGCTCACTGTTCTGGCCCTATAGAAAGCACAGTAGAGAAGAAGAGTGATCTTTTCTCAAAAGCAGAGTGTGTTTCTTGTAAGGCGAGCAAGTGTTTGTATACCAGTCAGATATGGACTTGAATCTCATGCAGTTTCTGGTCTTACGAGCAAGAGTTGTTTTCTGGTATGAAGAGTGACTATTGTGATCCATTTGCCATACAGTGCAAATAGCACTTACGTCTGTTCCCAGCAAGTTCAGTGTATTGGACTGAAGAGATGCTACTGTTCTTGTCAGTTTCCTAAGTAGAGTTGAAGTAGATATGGCCCGTGTGTGTAGGAAGCACAGTTCTTTTGTTCTGAGCAAGCACACTGTTCTGGCACTATGGGAAACACAGTAGAGTAGAAGAGTGCTCTTTTCTCAAAAGCAGAGTGTCTTTCTTGTAAGGCGAGCTAGTGTTTGTTTCCCAGTCAGAAATGGAGTTGAATCTAATGCAGTTTCTGTTCCTACGAGCAAGAGTTGTTTCTGGTAAGAAGAGTCACTACTGCGATCCATTTGCCACACAGTGCAAATAGCACTCACATCTGTACCCAGCAAGTACAGTGTATTGGACTGAAGAGATGCTACTGTTCTTGTCCTTTTCCTAAGTAGAGTTGAAGTAGATGTGGCCCGTGTGTGTAGGAAGCACAGTTCTTTTGTTCTGAGGAAGCTCACTGTTCTGGCCCTATAGGAAACACAGTAGAGTAGAAGAGTGCTCTTTTCTCAAAAGCAGAGTGTGTTTTTTGTACAGCGAGCTAGTGTTTGTTTCCTGGTCAGAAATAGAGTTGAATCACATACAGTTTCAGGTCGTATGAGCAAGAGTTGTTTTCTGGTAAGAAGACTCACTATTGCGATCTATTTGCCGCACAGTGCAAATAGCACTCACGTCTGTTCCCAGCAATTACAGTGTATTGGACTGAAGAGAACCTACTGTTCTTGTCAGTTTCCTAAGCAGAGTTGAAGTAGATATGGCCCGTGTGTGTAGGAAGCACAGATCGTTTGTTCTGAGCAAGCTCACTGTTCTGGCCCTGTAGGAAACACAGTAGAGTAGAAGAGTGCTCTTTTCTCAAAAGCAGAGTGTGTTTCTTGCAATAGGGCGCTAGTGTTTGTTTCCCAGTCAGAAATGGAGTGGAATCACATGCTGTTTCTATTCCAAGAGCAAGAGTTTTTTTTCGCATAAGAAGAGTCACTGTTGTGCTCCCATTGCCATACACAGTGCAAATAGCACTCGCGTCTGTTCCCAGCAAGTACAGTGTATTGGACTGAAGAGAAGCTACTGTTCCTGTCAGTTTCCTAAGCAGAGTTGAAGTAGATATGGCCCGTGTGTGTAGGAAGCACAGTGTTTTTGTACTGAGCAAGCTCACTGTTCTGGCCCTATAGAAAACACAATAGAGTTGATGAGTGCTCTTTTCTCAAAAGCAGAGTGTGTTTCTTGTAAGGCGAGCTAGTGTTTGTTTCCCAGTCAGAAATGGAGTTGAATCTCATGCAGTTTCTGGTCCTACGAGCAAGAGTTGTTTTCTGTTAAGAAGAGTCACTATTGCGCCTCCATTGCCATACACATTACAAATAGCACTCGCGTCTGTTCTCAGCAAGTACAGTGTATTGGACTGAAGAGAAGCTACTGTTCTTGTCAGTTTCCTAAGCAGAGTTGTAGTAGATATGGCCCGTGTGTTTAGGAAGCACAGTTCCTTTATTCTGAGCAAGCTCACTGTTCTCGCCCTATAGGATACACAGCAGAGTAGGAGAGTGCTCTTTTCTCAAAAGCAGAGTGTGTTTCTTTTAAGGCGAGCTAGTGTTTGTTTCCCAGTCAGAAATGGAGTGGAATCACATGCTGTTTCTATTCCTACGAGCAAGAGTTGTTTTCTTGTAAGAAGAGTCACTATTGTGCTCCCATTGCCATACACAGTGCAAATAGCACTCGCGTCTGTTCCCAGCAAGTACAGTGTATTGGACTGAAGAGATGCTCCTGTTCTTGTCAGTTTCCTAAGCAGATTTGAGGTAGATATGGCCCGTTTGTGTACGAAGCTCTGTTCTTTTGTTCAGAGCAAGCTCACTGTTCTGGCCCTACAAGAAACACAGTAGAGTAGAAGAGTGCTCTTTTCTCAAAAGTAGAGTGTGTTTCTTGTAAGGCAAGCTAGTGTTTGTTTCCCAGTCAGAAATGGAGTTGAATCACATGCTGTTTCTGGTCCTACGAGCAAGAGTTGTTTTCTGGTAAGCAGAATCACTATTGCGATCCATTTGACATACAGTGCAAAAAGCACTCGCGTCTGTTCCCAGCAAGTACAGTGTATTGGACGGAAGAGAAGCTACTGTTCTTGACAGTTTCCTAAGCAGAGTTGAAGTAGATATGGCCCATGTGTGTAGGAAGCACAGTTTTTTTGTTCTGAGCAAGCACACTGTTCTGGCCCTATAGGAAACACAGTAGAGTAGAAGAGTGCTCTTTTCTCAAAAGCAGAGTGTGTTTCTTGTAAGGTGAGCTAGTGTTCGTTTCCCAGTCAGAAATGGAGTGGAATCACATGCTGTTTCTATTCCAAGAGCAAGAGTTGTTTTCTGGTAAGAAGAGTCACTATTGTGCTCCCATTGCCATACACAGTGCAAATAGCACTCGTGTCTGTTCCCAGCAAGTACAGTGTATTGGACTGAAGAGAAGCTACTGTTTTTGTCAGTTTCCTAAGCAGATTTGAGGTAGATATGGCCCGTGTGTGTAGGAAGCACAGTTCTTTTGTTCAGAGCAAGCTCACTGTTCTGGCCATATAGAAAACACAGTAGAGTAGAAGAGTGCTCTTTTCTCAAAAGTAGAGTTTGTTTCTCGTAAGGGGAGCTAGTGTTTGTTTCCCAGACAGAAATGGAGTTGAATCACATGCTGTTTCTGGTCCTACGAGCAAGAGTTGTTTTCTGGTAAGAAGAATCACTGTTGTGATCCATTTGCCACACAGTGCAAATAGCACTCGCGTCTGTTCCCAGCAAGTACAGTGTATTAGACTGAAGAGAAGCTCCTGTTCTTCTCAGTTTCCTCAGCAGAGTGGAAATAGATATGGCCCGTGTGTGTAGGAAGCACAGTTCTTTTGTTCTGAACAAGCTCACTGTTCTGGCCCTAAAGGAAACACAGTAGAGTAGAAGAGTGCTCTTTTCTCAAAAGCAGAGTGTTTTTCTTGTAAAGCGATCTAGTGTTTGTTTCCCTGTCAGAAATGGAGTTGAATCACTTGCAGTTTCTGTTCCTACGAGCAAGAGCTGTTTTCTGGTAAGAAGAGTCACTATTGTGCTCCCATTGCCATACACAGTGCAAATAGCACTCGCGTCTGTTCCCAGCAAGTACAGTGTATTGGACGGAAGAGAAGCTCCTGTTCTTGTCAGTTTCCTAAGCAGAGATGAAGTAGATATGGCCCGTGTGTGTAGGAAGCACAGTGTTTTTGTACTGAGCAAGCTCACTGTTCTGGCCCTATAGAAAACACAGTAGAGTAGAAGAGTGCTCTTTTCTCAAAAGCAGAGTGTGTTTCTTGTAAGGCGAGCAAGTGTTTGTTTACCAGTCAGATATGGAGTTGAATCTCATGTAGTTTCTGGTCTTACGAGTAAGAGTTGTTTTTTGGTAAGAAGAGTGACTATTGTGATCCATTTGCCATACAGTGCAAATAGCACTTACGTCTGTTCCCAGCAAGTTCAGTGTATTGGACTGAAGAGATGCTACTGTTCTTGTCAGTTTCCTAAGTAGAGTTGAAGTAGATATGGCCCGTGTGTGTAGGAAGCACAGTTCTTTTGTTCTGAGCAAGCACACGGTTCTGGCCGTATGGGAAACACAGTAGAGTAGAAGAGTGCTCTTTTCTCAAAAGCAGAGTGTCTTTCTTGTAAGGCGAGCTAGTGTTTGTTTCCCAGTCAGAAATGGAGTTGAATCTAATGCAGTTTCTGTTCCTACGAGCAAGAGTTGTTTTCTGGTAAGAAGAGTCACTATTGCGATCCATTTGCCACACAGTGCAAATAGCACTCACGTCTGTACCCAGCAAGTACAGTGTATTGGACTGAAGAGATGCTACTGTTCTTGTCCGTTTCCTAAGTAGAGTTGAAGTAGATGTGGCCTGTGTGTGTAGGAAGCACAGTTCTTTTGTTCTGAGCAAGCTCACTGTTCTGGCCCTATAGAAAACACAGTTGAGTAGAAGAGTGCTCTTTTCTCAAAAGCAGAGTGTGTTTCTTGTAAGGCGAGCTAGTGTTTGTCCAGGTCAGAAATAGAGTTGAACCACATACAGTTTCTGGTCGTATGAGCAAGAGTTGTTTTCTGGTAAGAAGACTCAGTATTGCGATCGATTTGCCGCACAGTGCAAATAGCACTCACGTCTGTTCCCAGCAATTACAGTGTATTGGACTGAAGAGGAGCTACTGTTCTTGTCAGTTTCCTAAGCAGAGTTGAAGTAGATATGGCCCGTGTGTGTAGGAAGCACAGATCGTTTGTTCTGAGCAAGCTCACTGTTCTGGCCCTATAGGAAACACAGTAGAGTAGAAGAGTGCTCTTTTCTCAAAAGCAGAGTGTTTTTCTTGCAATGGGGAGCTAGTGTTTGTTTCCCAGTCAGAAATAGAGAGGAATCACATGCTGTTTCTATTCCAAGAGCAAGAGTTTTTTTTCGGGTAAGAAGAGTCACTGTTGTGCTCCCATTGCCATACACAGTGCAAATAGCACTCGCGTCTGTTTCCAGCAAGTACAATGTATTGGAATGAAGAGAAGCTACTGTTCCTGTCAGTTTCCTAAGCAGAGTTGAAGTAGATATGGCCCGTGTGTTTAGGAAGCACAGTTCTTTTATTCTGAGCAAGCTCACTGTTGTGGCCCTATAGGAAACACAGCAGAGTAGATGAGTGCTCTTTTCTCAAAAGCAGAGTGTGTTTCTTTTAAGGCGAGCTAGTGTTTGTTTCCCAGTCAGATATGGAGTGGAATCACATGCTGTTTCTATTCCTACGAGCAAGAGTTGTTTTCTGGTAAGAATAGTCACTATTGTGCTCCCATTGCCATACACAGTGCAAATAGCACTCGCGACTGTTCCCAGCAAGTACAGTGTATTGGACTGAAGAGAAGCTCCTGTTCTTGTCAATTTCCTAAGCAGATTTGAGGTAGATATGGCCCATTTGTGTAGGAAGCACAGTTCTTTTGTTCAGAGCAAGCTCACTATTCTGGCCATACAAGAAACACAGTAGAGTAGAAGAGTGCTCTTTTCTCAAAAGTAGAGTGTGTTTCTTGTAAGGCGAGCTAGTGTTTGTTTCCCAGTCAGAAATGGAGTTGAATCCCATGCAGTTTCTGGTCCTACGAGCAAGAGTTGTTTTCTGGTAAGAAGAGTCACTATTGTGATCCATTTGCCACACAGTGCAAATAGCACTCGCGTCTGTTCCCATCAAGTACAGTGTATTGGACTGAAGAGATGCTACTGTTCTTGTCCGTTTCCTAACTAGAGTTGAAGTAGATGTGGCCCGTGTGTGTAGGAAGCACAGTTCTTTTGTTCTGAGCAAGCTCACTGTTCTGGCCCTATAGGAAACACAGTAGAGTAGAAGAGTGCTCTTTTCTCAAAAGCCGAGTGTGTTTCTTGTAAGGCGAGCTAGTGTTTGTTTCCCAGTCAGAAAAGGAGTTGAATCTCTTGCAGTTTCTGGTCCTATGAGCAAGAGTTGTTCTCTGGTAAGAAGAGTCACTATTGAGCCTCCATTGCCATACACAGTACAAATAGCACTCGGGTCTGTTCTCAGCAAGTACAGTGTATTGGACTGAAGAGAAGCTACTGTTCTTGTCAATTTCCTAAGCAGATTTGAGGTAGATATGGCCCGTGTGTTTAGGAAGCACAGTTCTTTTATTCTGAGCAAGCTCACTGTTCTGGCCCTATAGGAAACACAGTAGAGTAGAAGAGTGCTCTTTTCTCAAAAGCAGAGTGTGTTTCCTGTAAGAGGAGCTATTGTTTGTTTCTCAGTCAGAAATGGAGTGGAATCACATGCTGTTTCTATTCCTATGCGCAAGAGTTGTTTTCTGGTAAGAAGAGTCACTATTGTGCTCCCATTGCCATACACAGTGCAAATAGCACTCGTGTCTGTTCCCAGCAAGTACAGTGTATTGGACTGAAGAGAAGCTACTGTTTTTGTCAGTTTCCTAAGCAGATTTGAGGTAGATATGGCCCGTGTGTGTAGGAAGCACAGTTCTTTTGTTCAGAGCAAGCTCACTGTTCTGGCCCTATAGAAAACACAGTAGAGTAGAAGAGTGCTCTTTTCTCAAAAGTAGAGTGTGTTTCTCGTAAGGGGAGCTAGTGTTTGTTTCCCAGTCAGAAATGGAGTTGAATCACACGCTGTTTCTGGTCCTACCAGCAAGAGTTGTTTTCTGGCAAGAAGAATCACTGTTGTGATCCATTTGCCACACAGTGCAAATAGCACTCGCGTCTGTTCCCAACAATTACAGTGTATTAGACTGAAGAGAAGCTCCTGTTCTTCTCAGTTTCCTCAGCAGAGTGGAAATAGATATGGCCCGTGTGTGTAAGAAGCACAGTTCTTTTGTTCTGAGCAAGTTCACTGTTCCGGCCCTATAGGAAACACAGTAGAGTAGAAGAGTGCTCTTTTCTCAAAAGCAGAGTGTTTTTCTTGTAAAGCGAGCTAGTGTTTGTTTCCCTGTCAGAAATGGAGTTGAATCACTTGCAGTTTCTGTTCCTATGAGCAAGAACTGTTTTCTGGTAAGAAGAGTCACTACTGTGCTCCCATTGCCATACACAGTGCAAATAGCACTCGCGTCTGTTCCCAGCAAGTACAGTGTATTGGATGGAAGAGAAGCTACTGTTCTTGTCAGTTTCCTAAACAGAGTTTAAGTAGATATGGCCCGTATGTGTAGGAAGCAAAGTGTTTTTGTACTGAGCAAGCTCACTGTTCTGGCCCTATAGAAAGCACAGTAGAGAAGAAGAGTGATCTTTTCTCAAAAGCAGAGTGTGTTTCTTGTAAGGCGAGCAAGTGTTTGTATACCAGTCAGATATGGACTTGAATCTCATGCAGTTTCTGGTCTTACGAGCAAGAGTTGTTTTCTGGTATGAAGAGTGACTATTGTGATCCATTTGCCATACAGTGCAAATAGCACTTACGTCTGTTCCCAGCAAGTTCAGTGTATTGGACTGAAGAGATGCTACTGTTCTTGTCAGTTTCCTAAGTAGAGTTGAAGTAGATATGGCCCGTGTGTGTAGGAAGCACAGTTCTTTTGTTCTGAGCAAGCACACTGTTCTGGCACTATGGGAAACACAGTAGAGTAGAAGAGTGCTCTTTTCTCAAAAGCAGAGTGTCTTTCTTGTAAGGCGAGCTAGTGTTTGTTTCCCAGTCAGAAATGGAGTTGAATCTAATGCAGTTTCTGTTCCTACGAGCAAGAGTTGTTTCTGGTAAGAAGAGTCACTACTGCGATCCATTTGCCACACAGTGCAAATAGCACTCACATCTGTACCCAGCAAGTACAGTGTATTGGACTGAAGAGATGCTACTGTTCTTGTCCTTTTCCTAAGTAGAGTTGAAGTAGATGTGGCCCGTGTGTGTAGGAAGCACAGTTCTTTTGTTCTGAGGAAGCTCACTGTTCTGGCCCTATAGGAAACACAGTAGAGTAGAAGAGTGCTCTTTTCTCAAAAGCAGAGTGTGTTTTTTGTACAGCGAGCTAGTGTTTGTTTCCTGGTCAGAAATAGAGTTGAATCACATACAGTTTCAGGTCGTATGAGCAAGAGTTGTTTTCTGGTAAGAAGACTCACTATTGCGATCTATTTGCCGCACAGTGCAAATAGCACTCACGTCTGTTCCCAGCAATTACAGTGTATTGGACTGAAGAGAACCTACTGTTCTTGTCAGTTTCCTAAGCAGAGTTGAAGTAGATATGGCCCGTGTGTGTAGGAAGCACAGATCGTTTGTTCTGAGCAAGCTCACTGTTCTGGCCCTGTAGGAAACACAGTAGAGTAGAAGAGTGCTCTTTTCTCAAAAGCAGAGTGTGTTTCTTGCAATAGGGCGCTAGTGTTTGTTTCCCAGTCAGAAATGGAGTGGAATCACATGCTGTTTCTATTCCAAGAGCAAGAGTTTTTTTTCGCATAAGAAGAGTCACTGTTGTGCTCCCATTGCCATACACAGTGCAAATAGCACTCGCGTCTGTTCCCAGCAAGTACAGTGTATTGGACTGAAGAGAAGCTACTGTTCCTGTCAGTTTCCTAAGCAGAGTTGAAGTAGATATGGCCCGTGTGTGTAGGAAGCACAGTGTTTTTGTACTGAGCAAGCTCACTGTTCTGGCCCTATAGAAAACACAATAGAGTTGATGAGTGCTCTTTTCTCAAAAGCAGAGTGTGTTTCTTGTAAGGCGAGCTAGTGTTTGTTTCCCAGTCAGAAATGGAGTTGAATCTCATGCAGTTTCTGGTCCTACGAGCAAGAGTTGTTTTCTGTTAAGAAGAGTCACTATTGCGCCTCCATTGCCATACACATTACAAATAGCACTCGCGTCTGTTCTCAGCAAGTACAGTGTATTGGACTGAAGAGAAGCTACTGTTCTTGTCAGTTTCCTAAGCAGAGTTGTAGTAGATATGGCCCGTGTGTTTAGGAAGCACAGTTCCTTTATTCTGAGCAAGCTCACTGTTCTCGCCCTATAGGATACACAGCAGAGTAGGAGAGTGCTCTTTTCTCAAAAGCAGAGTGTGTTTCTTTTAAGGCGAGCTAGTGTTTGTTTCCCAGTCAGAAATGGAGTGGAATCACATGCTGTTTCTATTCCTACGAGCAAGAGTTGTTTTCTTGTAAGAAGAGTCACTATTGTGCTCCCATTGCCATACACAGTGCAAATAGCACTCGCGTCTGTTCCCAGCAAGTACAGTGTATTGGACTGAAGAGATGCTCCTGTTCTTGTCAGTTTCCTAAGCAGATTTGAGGTAGATATGGCCCGTTTGTGTACGAAGCTCTGTTCTTTTGTTCAGAGCAAGCTCACTGTTCTGGCCCTACAAGAAACACAGTAGAGTAGAAGAGTGCTCTTTTCTCAAAAGTAGAGTGTGTTTCTTGTAAGGCAAGCTAGTGTTTGTTTCCCAGTCAGAAATGGAGTTGAATCACATGCTGTTTCTGGTCCTACGAGCAAGAGTTGTTTTCTGGTAAGCAGAATCACTATTGCGATCCATTTGACATACAGTGCAAAAAGCACTCGCGTCTGTTCCCAGCAAGTACAGTGTATTGGACGGAAGAGAAGCTACTGTTCTTGACAGTTTCCTAAGCAGAGTTGAAGTAGATATGGCCCATGTGTGTAGGAAGCACAGTTTTTTTGTTCTGAGCAAGCACACTGTTCTGGCCCTATAGGAAACACAGTAGAGTAGAAGAGTGCTCTTTTCTCAAAAGCAGAGTGTGTTTCTTGTAAGGTGAGCTAGTGTTCGTTTCCCAGTCAGAAATGGAGTGGAATCACATGCTGTTTCTATTCCAAGAGCAAGAGTTGTTTTCTGGTAAGAAGAGTCACTATTGTGCTCCCATTGCCATACACAGTGCAAATAGCACTCGTGTCTGTTCCCAGCAAGTACAGTGTATTGGACTGAAGAGAAGCTACTGTTTTTGTCAGTTTCCTAAGCAGATTTGAGGTAGATATGGCCCGTGTGTGTAGGAAGCACAGTTCTTTTGTTCAGAGCAAGCTCACTGTTCTGGCCATATAGAAAACACAGTAGAGTAGAAGAGTGCTCTTTTCTCAAAAGTAGAGTTTGTTTCTCGTAAGGGGAGCTAGTGTTTGTTTCCCAGACAGAAATGGAGTTGAATCACATGCTGTTTCTGGTCCTACGAGCAAGAGTTGTTTTCTGGTAAGAAGAATCACTGTTGTGATCCATTTGCCACACAGTGCAAATAGCACTCGCGTCTGTTCCCAGCAAGTACAGTGTATTAGACTGAAGAGAAGCTCCTGTTCTTCTCAGTTTCCTCAGCAGAGTGGAAATAGATATGGCCCGTGTGTGTAGGAAGCACAGTTCTTTTGTTCTGAACAAGCTCACTGTTCTGGCCCTAAAGGAAACACAGTAGAGTAGAAGAGTGCTCTTTTCTCAAAAGCAGAGTGTTTTTCTTGTAAAGCGATCTAGTGTTTGTTTCCCTGTCAGAAATGGAGTTGAATCACTTGCAGTTTCTGTTCCTACGAGCAAGAGCTGTTTTCTGGTAAGAAGAGTCACTATTGTGCTCCCATTGCCATACACAGTGCAAATAGCACTCGCGTCTGTTCCCAGCAAGTACAGTGTATTGGACGGAAGAGAAGCTCCTGTTCTTGTCAGTTTCCTAAGCAGAGATGAAGTAGATATGGCCCGTGTGTGTAGGAAGCACAGTGTTTTTGTACTGAGCAAGCTCACTGTTCTGGCCCTATAGAAAACACAGTAGAGTAGAAGAGTGCTCTTTTCTCAAAAGCAGAGTGTGTTTCTTGTAAGGCGAGCAAGTGTTTGTTTACCAGTCAGATATGGAGTTGAATCTCATGTAGTTTCTGGTCTTACGAGTAAGAGTTGTTTTTTGGTAAGAAGAGTGACTATTGTGATCCATTTGCCATACAGTGCAAATAGCACTTACGTCTGTTCCCAGCAAGTTCAGTGTATTGGACTGAAGAGATGCTACTGTTCTTGTCAGTTTCCTAAGTAGAGTTGAAGTAGATATGGCCCGTGTGTGTAGGAAGCACAGTTCTTTTGTTCTGAGCAAGCACACGGTTCTGGCCGTATGGGAAACACAGTAGAGTAGAAGAGTGCTCTTTTCTCAAAAGCAGAGTGTCTTTCTTGTAAGGCGAGCTAGTGTTTGTTTCCCAGTCAGAAATGGAGTTGAATCTAATGCAGTTTCTGTTCCTACGAGCAAGAGTTGTTTTCTGGTAAGAAGAGTCACTATTGCGATCCATTTGCCACACAGTGCAAATAGCACTCACGTCTGTACCCAGCAAGTACAGTGTATTGGACTGAAGAGATGCTACTGTTCTTGTCCGTTTCCTAAGTAGAGTTGAAGTAGATGTGGCCTGTGTGTGTAGGAAGCACAGTTCTTTTGTTCTGAGCAAGCTCACTGTTCTGGCCCTATAGAAAACACAGTTGAGTAGAAGAGTGCTCTTTTCTCAAAAGCAGAGTGTGTTTCTTGTAAGGCGAGCTAGTGTTTGTCCAGGTCAGAAATAGAGTTGAACCACATACAGTTTCTGGTCGTATGAGCAAGAGTTGTTTTCTGGTAAGAAGACTCAGTATTGCGATCGATTTGCCGCACAGTGCAAATAGCACTCACGTCTGTTCCCAGCAATTACAGTGTATTGGACTGAAGAGGAGCTACTGTTCTTGTCAGTTTCCTAAGCAGAGTTGAAGTAGATATGGCCCGTGTGTGTAGGAAGCACAGATCGTTTGTTCTGAGCAAGCTCACTGTTCTGGCCCTATAGGAAACACAGTAGAGTAGAAGAGTGCTCTTTTCTCAAAAGCAGAGTGTTTTTCTTGCAATGGGGAGCTAGTGTTTGTTTCCCAGTCAGAAATAGAGAGGAATCACATGCTGTTTCTATTCCAAGAGCAAGAGTTTTTTTTCGGGTAAGAAGAGTCACTGTTGTGCTCCCATTGCCATACACAGTGCAAATAGCACTCGCGTCTGTTTCCAGCAAGTACAATGTATTGGAATGAAGAGAAGCTACTGTTCCTGTCAGTTTCCTAAGCAGAGTTGAAGTAGATATGGCCCGTGTGTTTAGGAAGCACAGTTCTTTTATTCTGAGCAAGCTCACTGTTGTGGCCCTATAGGAAACATAGCAGAGTAGATGAGTGCTCTTTTCTCAAAAGCAGAGTGTGTTTCTTTTAAGGCGAGCTAGTGTTTGTTTCCCAGTCAGATATGGAGTGGAATCACATGCTGTTTCTATTCCTACGAGCAAGAGTTGTTTTCTGGTAAGAATAGTCACTATTGTGCTCCCATTGCCATACACAGTGCAAATAGCACTCGCGACTGTTCCCAGCAAGTACAGTGTATTGGACTGAAGAGAAGCTCCTGTTCTTGTCAATTTCCTAAGCAGATTTGAGGTAGATATGGCCCATTTGTGTAGGAAGCACAGTTCTTTTGTTCAGAGCAAGCTCACTATTCTGGCCATACAAGAAACACAGTAGAGTAGAAGAGTGCTCTTTTCTCAAAAGTAGAGTGTGTTTCTTGTAAGGCGAGCTAGTGTTTGTTTCCCAGTCAGAAATGGAGTTGAATCCCATGCAGTTTCTGGTCCTACGAGCAAGAGTTGTTTTCTGGTAAGAAGAGTCACTATTGTGATCCATTTGCCACACAGTGCAAATAGCACTCGCGTCTGTTCCCATCAAGTACAGTGTATTGGACTGAAGAGATGCTACTGTTCTTGTCCGTTTCCTAACTAGAGTTGAAGTAGATGTGGCCCGTGTGTGTAGGAAGCACAGTTCTTTTGTTCTGAGCAAGCTCACTGTTCTGGCCCTATAGGAAACACAGTAGAGTAGAAGAGTGCTCTTTTCTCAAAAGCCGAGTGTGTTTCTTGTAAGGCGAGCTAGTGTTTGTTTCCCAGTCAGAAAAGGAGTTGAATCTCTTGCAGTTTCTGGTCCTATGAGCAAGAGTTGTTCTCTGGTAAGAAGAGTCACTATTGAGCCTCCATTGCCATACACAGTACAAATAGCACTCGGGTCTGTTCTCAGCAAGTACAGTGTATTGGACTGAAGAGAAGCTACTGTTCTTGTCAATTTCCTAAGCAGATTTGAGGTAGATATGGCCCGTGTGTTTAGGAAGCACAGTTCTTTTATTCTGAGCAAGCTCACTGTTCTGGCCCTATAGGAAACACAGTAGAGTAGAAGAGTGCTCTTTTCTCAAAAGCAGAGTGTGTTTCCTGTAAGAGGAGCTATTGTTTGTTTCTCAGTCAGAAATGGAGTGGAATCACATGCTGTTTCTATTCCTATGCGCAAGAGTTGTTTTCTGGTAAGAAGAGTCACTATTGTGCTCCCATTGCCATACACAGTGCAAATAGCACTCGTGTCTGTTCCCAGCAAGTACAGTGTATTGGACTGAAGAGAAGCTACTGTTTTTGTCAGTTTCCTAAGCAGATTTGAGGTAGATATGGCCCGTGTGTGTAGGAAGCACAGTTCTTTTGTTCAGAGCAAGCTCACTGTTCTGGCCCTATAGAAAACACAGTAGAGTAGAAGAGTGCTCTTTTCTCAAAAGTAGAGTGTGTTTCTCGTAAGGGGAGCTAGTGTTTGTTTCCCAGTCAGAAATGGAGTTGAATCACACGCTGTTTCTGGTCCTACCAGCAAGAGTTGTTTTCTGGCAAGAAGAATCACTGTTGTGATCCATTTGCCACACAGTGCAAATAGCACTCGCGTCTGTTCCCAACAATTACAGTGTATTAGACTGAAGAGAAGCTCCTGTTCTTCTCAGTTTCCTCAGCAGAGTGGAAATAGATATGGCCCGTGTGTGTAAGAAGCACAGTTCTTTTGTTCTGAGCAAGTTCACTGTTCCGGCCCTATAGGAAACACAGTAGAGTAGAAGAGTGCTCTTTTCTCAAAAGCAGAGTGTTTTTCTTGTAAAGCGAGCTAGTGTTTGTTTCCCTGTCAGAAATGGAGTTGAATCACTTGCAGTTTCTGTTCCTATGAGCAAGAACTGTTTTCTGGTAAGAAGAGTCACTACTGTGCTCCCATTGCCATACACAGTGCAAATAGCACTCGCGTCTGTTCCCAGCAAGTACAGTGTATTGGATGGAAGAGAAGCTACTGTTCTTGTCAGTTTCCTAAACAGAGTTTAAGTAGATATGGCCCGTATGTGTAGGAAGCAAAGTGTTTTTGTACTGAGCAAGCTCACTGTTCTGGCCCTATAGAAAGCACAGTAGAGAAGAAGAGTGATCTTTTCTCAAAAGCAGAGTGTGTTTCTTGTAAGGCGAGCAAGTGTTTGTATACCAGTCAGATATGGACTTGAATCTCATGCAGTTTCTGGTCTTACGAGCAAGAGTTGTTTTCTGGTATGAAGAGTGACTATTGTGATCCATTTGCCATACAGTGCAAATAGCACTTACGTCTGTTCCCAGCAAGTTCAGTGTATTGGACTGAAGAGATGCTACTGTTCTTGTCAGTTTCCTAAGTAGAGTTGAAGTAGATATGGCCCGTGTGTGTAGGAAGCACAGTTCTTTTGTTCTGAGCAAGCACACTGTTCTGGCACTATGGGAAACACAGTAGAGTAGAAGAGTGCTCTTTTCTCAAAAGCAGAGTGTCTTTCTTGTAAGGCGAGCTAGTGTTTGTTTCCCAGTCAGAAATGGAGTTGAATCTAATGCAGTTTCTGTTCCTACGAGCAAGAGTTGTTTCTGGTAAGAAGAGTCACTACTGCGATCCATTTGCCACACAGTGCAAATAGCACTCACATCTGTACCCAGCAAGTACAGTGTATTGGACTGAAGAGATGCTACTGTTCTTGTCCTTTTCCTAAGTAGAGTTGAAGTAGATGTGGCCCGTGTGTGTAGGAAGCACAGTTCTTTTGTTCTGAGGAAGCTCACTGTTCTGGCCCTATAGGAAACACAGTAGAGTAGAAGAGTGCTCTTTTCTCAAAAGCAGAGTGTGTTTTTTGTACAGCGAGCTAGTGTTTGTTTCCTGGTCAGAAATAGAGTTGAATCACATACAGTTTCAGGTCGTATGAGCAAGAGTTGTTTTCTGGTAAGAAGACTCACTATTGCGATCTATTTGCCGCACAGTGCAAATAGCACTCACGTCTGTTCCCAGCAATTACAGTGTATTGGACTGAAGAGAACCTACTGTTCTTGTCAGTTTCCTAAGCAGAGTTGAAGTAGATATGGCCCGTGTGTGTAGGAAGCACAGATCGTTTGTTCTGAGCAAGCTCACTGTTCTGGCCCTGTAGGAAACACAGTAGAGTAGAAGAGTGCTTTTTTCTCAAAAGCAGAGTGTGTTTCTTGCAATAGGGCGCTAGTGTTTGTTTCCCAGTCAGAAATGGAGTGGAATCACATGCTGTTTCTATTCCAAGAGCAAGAGTTTTTTTTCGCATAAGAAGAGTCACTGTTGTGCTCCCATTGCCATACACAGTGCAAATAGCACTCGCGTCTGTTCCCAGCAAGTACAGTGTATTGGACTGAAGAGAAGCTACTGTTCCTGTCAGTTTCCTAAGCAGAGTTGAAGTAGATATGGCCCGTGTGTGTAGGAAGCACAGTGTTTTTGTACTGAGCAAGCTCACTGTTCTGGCCCTATAGAAAACACAATAGAGTTGATGAGTGCTCTTTTCTCAAAAGCAGAGTGTGTTTCTTGTAAGGCGAGCTAGTGTTTGTTTCCCAGTCAGAAATGGAGTTGAATCTCATGCAGTTTCTGGTCCTACGAGCAAGAGTTGTTTTCTGTTAAGAAGAGTCACTATTGCGCCTCCATTGCCATACACATTACAAATAGCACTCGCGTCTGTTCTCAGCAAGTACAGTGTATTGGACTGAAGAGAAGCTACTGTTCTTGTCAGTTTCCTAAGCAGAGTTGTAGTAGATATGGCCCGTGTGTTTAGGAAGCACAGTTCTTTTATTCTGAGCAAGCTCACTGTTCTGGCCCTATAGGATACACAGCAGAGTAGGAGAGTGCTCTTTTCTCAAAAGCAGAGTGTGTTTCTTTTAAGGCGAGCTAGTGTTTGTTTCCCAGTCAGAAATGGAGTGGAATCACATGCTGTTTCTATTCCTACGAGCAAGAGTTGTTTTCTGGTAAGAAGAGTCACTATTGTGCTCCCATTGCCATACACAGTGCAAATAGCACTCGCGTCTGTTCCCAGCAAGTACAGTGTATTGGACTGAAGAGATGCTCCTGTTCTTGTCAGTTTCCTAAGCAGATTTGAGGTAGATATGGCCCGTTTGTGTACGAAGCTCTGTTCTTTTGTTCAGAGCAAGCTCACTGTTCTGGCCCTACAAGAAACACAGTAGAGTAGAAGAGTGCTCTTTTCTCAAAAGTAGAGTGTGTTTCTTGTAAGGCAAGCTAGTGTTTGTTTCCCAGTCAGAAATGGAGTTGAATCACATGCTGTTTCTGGTCCTACTAGCAAGAGTTGTTTTCTGGTAAGCAGAATCACTATTGCGATCCATTTGACATACAGTGCAAAAAGCACTCGCGTCTGTTCCCAGCAAGTACAGTGTATTGGACGGAAGAGAAGCTACTGTTCTGGACAGTTTCCTAAGCAGAGTTGAAGTAGATATGGCCCATGTGTGTAGGAAGCACAGTTTTTTTGTTCTGAGCAAGCACACTGTTCTGGCCCTATAGGAAACACAGTAGAGTAGAAGAGTGCTCTTTTCTCAAAAGCAGAGTGTGTTTCTTGTAAGGTGAGCTAGTGTTCGTTTCCCAGTCAGAAATGGAGTGGAATCACATGCTGTTTCTATTCCAAGAGCAAGAGTTGTTTTCTGGTAAGAAGAGTCACTATTGTGCTCCCATTGCCATACACAGTGCAAATAGCACTCGTGTCTGTTCCCAGCAAGTACAGTGTATTGGACTGAAGAGAAGCTACTGTTTTTGTCAGTTTCCTAAGCAGATTTGAGGTAGATATGGCCCGTGTGTGTAGGAAGCACAGTTCTTTTGTTCAGAGCAAGCTCACTGTTCTGGCCATATAGAAAACACAGTAGAGTAGAAGAGTGCTCTTTTCTCAAAAGTAGAGTTTGTTTCTCGTAAGGGGAGCTAGTGTTTGTTTCCCAGACAGAAATGGAGTTGAATCACATGCTGTTTCTGGTCCTACGAGCAAGAGTTGTTTTCTGGTAAGAAGAATCACTGTTGTGATCCATTTGCCACACAGTGCAAATAGCACTCGCGTCTGTTCCCAGCAAGTACAGTGTATTAGACTGAAGAGAAGCTCCTGTTCTTCTCAGTTTCCTCAGCAGAGTGGAAATAGATATGGCCCGTGTGTGTAGGAAGCACAGTTCTTTTGTTCTGAACAAGCTCACTGTTCTGGCCCTAAAGGAAACACAGTAGAGTAGAAGAGTGCTCTTTTCTCAAAAGCAGAGTGTTTTTCTTGTAAAGCGATCTAGTGTTTGTTTCCCTGTCAGAAATGGAGTTGAATCACTTGCAGTTTCTGTTCCTACGAGCAAGAGCTGTTTTCTGGTAAGAAGAGTCACTATTGTGCTCCCATTGCCATACACAGTGCAAATAGCACTCGCGTCTGTTCCCAGCAAGTACAGTGTATTGGACGGAAGAGAAGCTCCTGTTCTTGTCAGTTTCCTAAGCAGAGATGAAGTAGATATGGCCCGTGTGTGTAGGAAGCACAGTGTTTTTGTACTATGCAAGCTCACTGTTCTGGCCCTATAGAAAACACAGTAGAGTAGAAGAGTGCTCTTTTCTCAAAAGCAGAGTGTGTTTCTTGTAAGGCGAGCTAGTGTTTGTCCAGGTCAGAAATAGAGTTGAACCACATACAGTTTCTGGTCGTATGAGCAAGAGTTGTTTTCTGATAAGAAGACTCAGTATTGCGATCGATTTGCCGCACAGTGCAAATAGCACTCACGTCTGTTCCCAGCAATTACAGTGTATTGGACTGAAGAGGAGCTACTGTTCTTGTCAGTTTCCTAAGCAGAGTTGAAGTAGATATGGCCCGTGTATGTAGGAAGCACAGATCGTTTGTTCTGAGCAAGCTCACTGTTCTGGCCCTATAGGAAACACAGTAGAGTAGAAGAGTGCTCTTTTCTCAAAAGCAGAGTGTTTTTCTTGCAATGGGGAGCTAGTGTTTGTTTCCCAGTCAGAAATAGAGAGGAATCACATGCTGTTTCTATTCCAAGAGCAAGAGTTTTTTTTCGGGTAAGAAGAGTCACTGTTGTGCTCCCATTGCCATACACAGTGCAAATAGCACTCGCGTCTGTTTCCAGCAAGTACAATGTATTGGAATGAAGAGAAGCTACTGTTCCTGTCAGTTTCCTAAGCAGAGTTGAAGTAGATATGGCCCGTGTGTTTAGGAAGCACAGTTCTTTTATTCTGAGCAAGCTCACTGTTGTGGCCCTATAGGAAACACAGCAGAGTAGATGAGTGCTCTTTTCTCAAAAGCAGAGTGTGTTTCTTTTAAGGCGAGCTAGTGTTTGTTTCCCAGTCAGATATGGAGTGGAATCACATGCTGTTTCTATTCCTACGAGCAAGAGTTGTTTTCTGGTAAGAATAGTCACTATTGTGCTCCCATTGCCATACACAGTGCAAATAGCACTCGCGACTGTTCCCAGCAAGTACAGTGTATTGGACTGAAGAGAAGCTCCTGTTCTTGTCAATTTCCTAAGCAGATTTGAGGTAGATATGGCCCATTTGTGTAGGAAGCACAGTTCTTTTGTTCAGAGCAAGCTCACTATTCTGGCCATACAAGAAACACAGTAGAGTAGAAGAGTGCTCTTTTCTCAAAAGTAGAGTGTGTTTCTTGTAAGGCGAGCTAGTGTTTGTTTCCCAGTCAGAAATGGAGTTGAATCCCATGCAGTTTCTGGTCCTACGAGCAAGAGTTGTTTTCTGGTAAGAAGAGTCACTATTGTGATCCATTTGCCACACAGTGCAAATAGCACTCGCGTCTGTTCCCATCAAGTACAGTGTATTGGACTGAAGAGATGCTACTGTTCTTGTCCGTTTCCTAACTAGAGTTGAAGTAGATGTGGCCCGTGTGTGTAGGAAGCACAGTTCTTTTGTTCTGAGCAAGCTCACTGTTCTGGCCCTATAGGAAACACAGTAGAGTAGAAGAGTGCTCTTTTCTCAA
Source organism: Peromyscus eremicus (assembly GCF_949786415.1). NCBI lineage: Eukaryota > Metazoa > Chordata > Mammalia > Rodentia > Cricetidae > Peromyscus > Peromyscus eremicus. Next base: position 23,614 of record NW_026737279.1, on the reverse strand, counting down.
AAGCCGAGTGTGTTTCTTGTAAGGCGAGCTAGTGTTTGTTTCCCAGTCAGAAAAGGAGTTGAATCTCTTGCAGTTTCTGGTCCTATGAGCAAGAGTTGTTCTCTGGTAAGAAGAGTCACTATTGAGCCTCCATTGCCATACACAGTACAAATAGCACTCGGGTCTGTTCTCAGCAAGTACAGTGTATTGGACTGAAGAGAAGCTACTGTTCTTGTCAATTTCCTAAGCAGATTTGAGGTAGATATGGCCCGTGTGTTTAGGAAGCACAGTTCTTTTATTCTGAGCAAGCTCACTGTTCTGGCCCTATAGGAAACACAGTAGAGTAGAAGAGTGCTCTTTTCTCAAAAGCAGAGTGTGTTTCCTGTAAGAGGAGCTATTGTTTGTTTCTCAGTCAGAAATGGAGTGGAATCACATGCTGTTTCTATTCCTATGCGCAAGAGTTGTTTTCTGGTAAGAAGAGTCACTATTGTGCTCCCATTGCCATACACAGTGCAAATAGCACTCGTGTCTGTTCCCAGCAAGTACAGTGTATTGGACTGAAGAGAAGCTACTGTTTTTGTCAGTTTCCTAAGCAGATTTGAGGTAGATATGGCCCGTGTGTGTAGGAAGCACAGTTCTTTTGTTCAGAGCAAGCTCACTGTTCTGGCCCTATAGAAAACACAGTAGAGTAGAAGAGTGCTCTTTTCTCAAAAGTAGAGTGTGTTTCTCGTAAGGGGAGCTAGTGTTTGTTTCCCAGTCAGAAATGGAGTTGAATCACACGCTGTTTCTGGTCCTACCAGCAAGAGTTGTTTTCTGGCAAGAAGAATCACTGTTGTGATCCATTTGCCACACAGTGCAAATAGCACTCGCGTCTGTTCCCAACAATTACAGTGTATTAGACTGAAGAGAAGCTCCTGTTCTTCTCAGTTTCCTCAGCAGAGTGGAAATAGATATGGCCCGTGTGTGTAAGAAGCACAGTTCTTTTGTTCTGAGCAAGTTCACTGTTCCGGCCCTATAGGAAACACAGTAGAGTAGAAGAGTGCTCTTTTCTCAAAAGCAGAGTGTTTTTCTTGTAAAGCGAGCTAGTGTTTGTTTCCCTGTCAGAAATGGAGTTGAATCACTTGCAGTTTCTGTTCCTATGAGCAAGAACTGTTTTCTGGTAAGAAGAGTCACTACTGTGCTCCCATTGCCATACACAGTGCAAATAGCACTCGCGTCTGTTCCCAGCAAGTACAGTGTATTGGATGGAAGAGAAGCTACTGTTCTTGTCAGTTTCCTAAACAGAGTTTAAGTAGATATGGCCCGTATGTGTAGGAAGCAAAGTGTTTTTGTACTGAGCAAGCTCACTGTTCTGGCCCTATAGAAAGCACAGTAGAGAAGAAGAGTGATCTTTTCTCAAAAGCAGAGTGTGTTTCTTGTAAGGCGAGCAAGTGTTTGTATACCAGTCAGATATGGACTTGAATCTCATGCAGTTTCTGGTCTTACGAGCAAGAGTTGTTTTCTGGTATGAAGAGTGACTATTGTGATCCATTTGCCATACAGTGCAAATAGCACTTACGTCTGTTCCCAGCAAGTTCAGTGTATTGGACTGAAGAGATGCTACTGTTCTTGTCAGTTTCCTAAGTAGAGTTGAAGTAGATATGGCCCGTGTGTGTAGGAAGCACAGTTCTTTTGTTCTGAGCAAGCACACTGTTCTGGCACTATGGGAAACACAGTAGAGTAGAAGAGTGCTCTTTTCTCAAAAGCAGAGTGTCTTTCTTGTAAGGCGAGCTAGTGTTTGTTTCCCAGTCAGAAATGGAGTTGAATCTAATGCAGTTTCTGTTCCTACGAGCAAGAGTTGTTTCTGGTAAGAAGAGTCACTACTGCGATCCTTTTGCCACACAGTGCAAATAGCACTCACATCTGTACCCAGCAAGTACAGTGTATTGGACTGAAGAGATGCTACTGTTCTTGTCCTTTTCCTAAGTAGAGTTGAAGTAGATGTGGCCCGTGTGTGTAGGAAGCACAGTTCTTTTGTTCTGAGGAAGCTCACTGTTCTGGCCCTATAGGAAACACAGTAGAGTAGAAGAGTGCTCTTTTCTCAAAAGCAGAGTGTGTTTTTTGTACAGCGAGCTAGTGTTTGTTTCCTGGTCAGAAATAGAGTTGAATCACATACAGTTTCAGGTCGTATGAGCAAGAGTTGTTTTCTGGTAAGAAGACTCAGTATTGCGATCGATTTGCCGCACAGTGCAAATAGCACTCACGTCTGTTCCCAGCAATTACAGTGTATTGGACTGAAGAGGAGCTACTGTTCTTGTCAGTTTCCTAAGCAGAGTTGAAGTAGATATGGCCCGTGTGTGTAGGAAGCACAGATCGTTTGTTCTGAGCAAGCTCACTGTTCTGGCCCTATAGGAAACACAGTAGAGTAGAAGAGTGCTCTTTTCTCAAAAGCAGAGTGTTTTTCTTGCAATGGGGAGCTAGTGTTTGTTTCCCAGTCAGAAATAGAGAGGAATCACATGCTGTTTCTATTCCAAGAGCAAGAGTTTTTTTTCGGGTAAGAAGAGTCACTGTTGTGCTCCCATTGCCATACACAGTGCAAATAGCACTCGCGTCTGTTTCCAGCAAGTACAATGTATTGGAATGAAGAGAAGCTACTGTTCCTGTCAGTTTCCTAAGCAGAGTTGAAGTAGATATGGCCCGTGTGTTTAGGAAGCACAGTTCTTTTATTCTGAGCAAGCTCACTGTTGTGGCCCTATAGGAAACACAGCAGAGTAGATGAGTGCTCTTTTCTCAAAAGCAGAGTGTGTTTCTTTTAAGGCGAGCTAGTGTTTGTTTCCCAGTCAGATATGGAGTGGAATCACATGCTGTTTCTATTCCTACGAGCAAGAGTTGTTTTCTGGTAAGAATAGTCACTATTGTGCTCCCATTGCCATACACAGTGCAAATAGCACTCGCGACTGTTCCCAGCAAGTACAGTGTATTGGACTGAAGAGAAGCTCCTGTTCTTGTCAATTTCCTAAGCAGATTTGAGGTAGATATGGCCCATTTGTGTAGGAAGCACAGTTCTTTTGTTCAGAGCAAGCTCACTATTCTGGCCATACAAGAAACACAGTAGAGTAGAAGAGTGCTCTTTTCTCAAAAGTAGAGTGTGTTTCTTGTAAGGCGAGCTAGTGTTTGTTTCCCAGTCAGAAATGGAGTTGAATCCCATGCAGTTTCTGGTCCTACGAGCAAGAGTTGTTTTCTGGTAAGAAGAGTCACTATTGTGATCCATTTGCCACACAGTGCAAATAGCACTCGCGTCTGTTCCCATCAAGTACAGTGTATTGGACTGAAGAGATGCTACTGTTCTTGTCCGTTTCCTAACTAGAGTTGAAGTAGATGTGGCCCGTGTGTGTAGGAAGCACAGTTCTTTTGTTCTGAGCAAGCTCACTGTTCTGGCCCTATAGGAAACACAGTAGAGTAGAAGAGTGCTCTTTTCTCAAAAGCCGAGTGTGTTTCTTGTAAGGCGAGCTAGTGTTTGTTTCCCAGTCAGAAAAGGAGTTGAATCTCTTGCAGTTTCTGGTCCTATGAGCAAGAGTTGTTCTCTGGTAAGAAGAGTCACTATTGAGCCTCCATTGCCATACACAGTACAAATAGCACTCGGGTCTGTTCTCAGCAAGTACAGTGTATTGGACTGAAGAGAAGCTACTGTTCTTGTCAATTTCCTAAGCAGATTTGAGGTAGATATGGCCCGTGTGTTTAGGAAGCACAGTTCTTTTATTCTGAGCAAGCTCACTGTTCTGGCCCTATAGGAAACACAGTAGAGTAGAAGAGTGCTCTTTTCTCAAAAGCAGAGTGTGTTTCCTGTAAGAGGAGCTATTGTTTGTTTCTCAGTCAGAAATGGAGTGGAATCACATGCTGTTTCTATTCCTATGCGCAAGAGTTGTTTTCTGGTAAGAAGAGTCACTATTGTGCTCCCATTGCCATACACAGTGCAAATAGCACTCGTGTCTGTTCCCAGCAAGTACAGTGTATTGGACTGAAGAGAAGCTACTGTTTTTGTCAGTTTCCTAAGCAGATTTGAGGTAGATATGGCCCGTGTGTGTAGGAAGCACAGTTCTTTTGTTCAGAGCAAGCTCACTGTTCTGGCCCTATAGAAAACACAGTAGAGTAGAAGAGTGCTCTTTTCTCAAAAGTAGAGTGTGTTTCTCGTAAGGGGAGCTAGTGTTTGTTTCCCAGTCAGAAATGGAGTTGAATCACACGCTGTTTCTGGTCCTACCAGCAAGAGTGGTTTTCTGGCAAGAAGAATCACTGTTGTGATCCATTTGCCACACAGTGCAAATAGCACTCGCGTCTGTTCCCAACAATTACAGTGTATTAGACTGAAGAGAAGCTCCTGTTCTTCTCAGTTTCCTCAGCAGAGTGGAAATAGATATGGCCCGTGTGTGTAAGAAGCACAGTTCTTTTGTTCTGAGCAAGTTCACTGTTCCGGCCCTATAGGAAACACAGTAGAGTAGAAGAGTGCTCTTTTCTCAAAAGCAGAGTGTTTTTCTTGTAAAGCGAGCTAGTGTTTGTTTCCCTGTCAGAAATGGAGTTGAATCACTTGCAGTTTCTGTTCCTATGAGCAAGAACTGTTTTCTGGTAAGAAGAGTCACTACTGTGCTCCCATTGCCATACACAGTGCAAATAGCACTCGCGTCTGTTCCCAGCAAGTACAGTGTATTGGATGGAAGAGAAGCTACTGTTCTTGTCAGTTTCCTAAACAGAGTTTAAGTAGATATGGCCCGTATGTGTAGGAAGCAAAGTGTTTTTGTACTGAGCAAGCTCACTGTTCTGGCCCTATAGAAAGCACAGTAGAGAAGAAGAGTGATCTTTTCTCAAAAGCAGAGTGTGTTTCTTGTAAGGCGAGCAAGTGTTTGTATACCAGTCAGATATGGACTTGAATCTCATGCAGTTTCTGGTCTTACGAGCAAGAGTTGTTTTCTGGTATGAAGAGTGACTATTGTGATCCATTTGCCATACAGTGCAAATAGCACTTACGTCTGTTCCCAGCAAGTTCAGTGTATTGGACTGAAGAGATGCTACTGTTCTTGTCAGTTTCCTAAGTAGAGTTGAAGTAGATATGGCCCGTGTGTGTAGGAAGCACAGTTCTTTTGTTCTGAGCAAGCACACTGTTCTGGCACTATGGGAAACACAGTAGAGTAGAAGAGTGCTCTTTTCTCAAAAGCAGAGTGTCTTTCTTGTAAGGCGAGCTAGTGTTTGTTTCCCAGTCAGAAATGGAGTTGAATCTAATGCAGTTTCTGTTCCTACGAGCAAGAGTTGTTTCTGGTAAGAAGAGTCACTACTGCGATCCATTTGCCACACAGTGCAAATAGCACTCACATCTGTACCCAGCAAGTACAGTGTATTGGACTGAAGAGATGCTACTGTTCTTGTCCTTTTCCTAAGTAGAGTTGAAGTAGATGTGGCCCGTGTGTGTAGGAAGCACAGTTCTTTTGTTCTGAGGAAGCTCACTGTTCTGGCCCTATAGGAAACACAGTAGAGTAGAAGAGTGCTCTTTTCTCAAAAGCAGAGTGTGTTTTTTGTACAGCGAGCTAGTGTTTGTTTCCTGGTCAGAAATAGAGTTGAATCACATACAGTTTCAGGTCGTATGAGCAAGAGTTGTTTTCTGGTAAGAAGACTCACTATTGCGATCTATTTGCCGCACAGTGCAAATAGCACTCACGTCTGTTCCCAGCAATTACAGTGTATTGGACTGAAGAGAACCTACTGTTCTTGTCAGTTTCCTAAGCAGAGTTGAAGTAGATATGGCCCGTGTGTGTAGGAAGCACAGATCGTTTGTTCTGAGCAAGCTCACTGTTCTGGCCCTGTAGGAAACACAGTAGAGTAGAAGAGTGCTTTTTTCTCAAAAGCAGAGTGTGTTTCTTGCAATAGGGCGCTAGTGTTTGTTTCCCAGTCAGAAATGGAGTGGAATCACATGCTGTTTCTATTCCAAGAGCAAGAGTTTTTTTTCGCATAAGAAGAGTCACTGTTGTGCTCCCTTTGCCATACACAGTGCAAATAGCACTCGCGTCTGTTCCCAGCAAGTACAGTGTATTGGACTGAAGAGAAGCTACTGTTCCTGTCAGTTTCCTAAGCAGAGTTGAAGTAGATATGGCCCGTGTGTGTAGGAAGCACAGTGTTTTTGTACTGAGCAAGCTCACTGTTCTGGCCCTATAGAAAACACAATAGAGTTGATGAGTGCTCTTTTCTCAAAAGCAGAGTGTGTTTCTTGTAAGGCGAGCTAGTGTTTGTTTCCCAGTCAGAAATGGAGTTGAATCTCATGCAGTTTCTGGTCCTACGAGCAAGAGTTGTTTTCTGTTAAGAAGAGTCACTATTGCGCCTCCATTGCCATACACATTACAAATAGCACTCGCGTCTGTTCTCAGCAAGTACAGTGTATTGGACTGAAGAGAAGCTACTGTTCTTGTCAGTTTCCTAAGCAGAGTTGTAGTAGATATGGCCCGTGTGTTTAGGAAGCACAGTTCTTTTATTCTGAGCAAGCTCACTGTTCTGGCCCTATAGGATACACAGCAGAGTAGGAGAGTGCTCTTTTCTCAAAAGCAGAGTGTGTTTCTTTTAAGGCGAGCTAGTGTTTGTTTCCCAGTCAGAAATGGAGTGGAATCACATGCTGTTTCTATTCCTACGAGCAAGAGTTGTTTTCTGGTAAGAAGAGTCACTATTGTGCTCCCATTGCCATACACAGTGCAAATAGCACTCGCGTCTGTTCCCAGCAAGTACAGTGTATTGGACTGAAGAGATGCTCCTGTTCTTGTCAGTTTCCTAAGCAGATTTGAGGTAGATATGGCCCGTTTGTGTACGAAGCTCTGTTCTTTTGTTCAGAGCAAGCTCACTGTTCTGGCCCTACAAGAAACACAGTAGAGTAGAAGAGTGCTCTTTTCTCAAAAGTAGAGTGTGTTTCTTGTAAGGCAAGCTAGTGTTTGTTTCCCAGTCAGAAATGGAGTTGAATCACATGCTGTTTCTGGTCCTACTAGCAAGAGTTGTTTTCTGGTAAGCAGAATCACTATTGCGATCCATTTGACATACAGTGCAAAAAGCACTCGCGTCTGTTCCCAGCAAGTACAGTGTATTGGACGGAAGAGAAGCTACTGTTCTTGACAGTTTCCTAAGCAGAGTTGAAGTAGATATGGCCCATGTGTGTAGGAAGCACAGTTTTTTTGTTCTGAGCAAGCACACTGTTCTGGCCCTATAGGAAACACAGTAGAGTAGAAGAGTGCTCTTTTCTCAAAAGCAGAGTGTGTTTCTTGTAAGGTGAGCTAGTGTTCGTTTCCCAGTCAGAAATGGAGTGGAATCACATGCTGTTTCTATTCCAAGAGCAAGAGTTGTTTTCTGGTAAGAAGAGTCACTATTGTGCTCCCATTGCCATACACAGTGCAAATAGCACTCGTGTCTGTTCCCAGCAAGTACAGTGTATTGGACTGAAGAGAAGCTACTGTTTTTGTCAGTTTCCTAAGCAGATTTGAGGTAGATATGGCCCGTGTGTGTAGGAAGCACAGTTCTTTTGTTCAGAGCAAGCTCACTGTTCTGGCCATATAGAAAACACAGTAGAGTAGAAGAGTGCTCTTTTCTCAAAAGTAGAGTTTGTTTCTCGTAAGGGGAGCTAGTGTTTGTTTCCTAGACAGAAATGGAGTTGAATCACATGCTGTTTCTGGTCCTACGAGCAAGAGTTGTTTTCTGGTAAGAAGAATCACTGTTGTGATCCATTTGCCACACAGTGCAAATAGCACTCGCGTCTGTTCCCAGCAAGTACAGTGTATTAGACTGAAGAGAAGCTCCTGTTCTTCTCAGTTTCCTCAGCAGAGTGGAAATAGATATGGCCCGTGTGTGTAGGAAGCACAGTTCTTTTGTTCTGAACAAGCTCACTGTTCTGGCCCTAAAGGAAACACAGTAGAGTAGAAGAGTGCTCTTTTCTCAAAAGCAGAGTGTTTTTCTTGTAAAGCGATCTAGTGTTTGTTTCCCTGTCAGAAATGGAGTTGAATCACTTGCAGTTTCTGTTCCTACGAGCAAGAGCTGTTTTCTGGTAAGAAGAGTCACTATTGTGCTCCCATTGCCATACACAGTGCAAATAGCACTCGCGTCTGTTCCCAGCAAGTACAGTGTATTGGACGGAAGAGAAGCTCCTGTTCTTGTCAGTTTCCTAAGCAGAGATGAAGTAGATATGGCCCGTGTGTGTAGGAAGCACAGTGTTTTTGTACTATGCAAGCTCACTGTTCTGGCCCTATAGAAAACACAGTAGAGTAGAAGAGTGCTCTTTTCTCAAAAGCAGAGTGTGTTTCTTGTAAGGCGAGCTAGTGTTTGTCCAGGTCAGAAATAGAGTTGAACCACATACAGTTTCTGGTCGTATGAGCAAGAGTTGTTTTCTGATAAGAAGACTCAGTATTGCGATCGATTTGCCGCACAGTGCAAATAGCACTCACGTCTGTTCCCAGCAATTACAGTGTATTGGACTGAAGAGGAGCTACTGTTCTTGTCAGTTTCCTAAGCAGAGTTGAAGTAGATATGGCCCGTGTGTGTAGGAAGCACAGATCGTTTGTTCCGAGCAAGCTCACTGTTCTGGCCCTATAGGAAACACAGTAGAGTAGAAGAGTGCTCTTTTCTCAAAAGCAGAGTGTTTTTCTTGCAATGGGGAGCTAGTGTTTGTTTCCCAGTCAGAAATAGAGAGGAATCACATGCTGTTTCTATTCCAAGAGCAAGAGTTTTTTTTCGGGTAAGAAGAGTCACTGTTGTGCTCCCATTGCCATACACAGTGCAAATAGCACTCGCGTCTGTTTCCAGCAAGTACAATGTATTGGAATGAAGAGAAGCTACTGTTCCTGTCAGTTTCCTAAGCAGAGTTGAAGTAGATATGGCCCGTGTGTTTAGGAAGCACAGTTCTTTTATTCTGAGCAAGCTCACTGTTGTGGCCCTATAGGAAACACAGCAGAGTAGATGAGTGCTCTTTTCTCAAAAGCAGAGTGTGTTTCTTTTAAGGCGAGCTAGTGTTTGTTTCCCAGTCAGATATGGAGTGGAATCACATGCTGTTTCTATTCCTACGAGCAAGAGTTGTTTTCTGGTAAGAATAGTCACTATTGTGCTCCCATTGCCATACACAGTGCAAATAGCACTCGCGACTGTTCCCAGCAAGTACAGTGTATTGGACTGAAGAGAAGCTCCTGTTCTTGTCAATTTCCTAAGCAGATTTGAGGTAGATATGGCCCATTTGTGTAGGAAGCACAGTTCTTTTGTTCAGAGCAAGCTCACTATTCTGGCCATACAAGAAACACAGTAGAGTAGAAGAGTGCTCTCTTCTCAAAAGTAGAGTGTGTTTCTTGTAAGGCGAGCTAGTGTTTGTTTCCCAGTCAGAAATGGAGTTGAATCCCATGCAGTTTCTGGTCCTACGAGCAAGAGTTGTTTTCTGGTAAGAAGAGTCACTATTGTGATCCATTTGCCACACAGTGCAAATAGCACTCGCGTCTGTTCCCATCAAGTACAGTGTATTGGACTGAAGAGATGCTACTGTTCTTGTCCGTTTCCTAACTAGAGTTGAAGTAGATGTGGCCCGTGTGTGTAGGAAGCACAGTTCTTTTGTTCTGAGCAAGCTCACTGTTCTGGCCCTATAGGAAACACAGTAGAGTAGAAGAGTGCTCTTTTCTCAAAAGCCGAGTGTGTTTCTTGTAAGGCGAGCTAGTGTTTGTTTCCCAGTCAGAAAAGGAGTTGAATCTCTTGCAGTTTCTGGTCCTATGAGCAAGAGTTGTTCTCTGGTAAGAAGAGTCACTATTGAGCCTCCATTGCCATACACAGTACAAATAGCACTCGGGTCTGTTCTCAGCAAGTACAGTGTATTGGACTGAAGAGAAGCTACTGTTCTTGTCAATTTCCTAAGCAGATTTGAGGTAGATATGGCCCGTGTGTTTAGGAAGCACAGTTCTTTTATTCTGAGCAAGCTCACTGTTCTGGCCCTATAGGAAACACAGTAGAGTAGAAGAGTGCTCTTTTCTCAAAAGCAGAGTGTGTTTCCTGTAAGAGGAGCTATTGTTTGTTTCTCAGTCAGAAATGGAGTGGAATCACATGCTGTTTCTATTCCTATGCGCAAGAGTTGTTTTCTGGTAAGAAGAGTCACTATTGTGCTCCCATTGCCATACACAGTGCAAATAGCACTCGTGTCTGTTCCCAGCAAGTACAGTGTATTGGACTGAAGAGAAGCTACTGTTTTTGTCAGTTTCCTAAGCAGATTTGAGGTAGATATGGCCCGTGTGTGTAGGAAGCACAGTTCTTTTGTTCAGAGCAAGCTCACTGTTCTGGCCCTATAGAAAACACAGTAGAGTAGAAGAGTGCTCTTTTCTCAAAAGTAGAGTGTGTTTCTCGTAAGGGGAGCTAGTGTTTGTTTCCCAGTCAGAAATGGAGTTGAATCACACGCTGTTTCTGGTCCTACCAGCAAGAGTTGTTTTCTGGCAAGAAGAATCACTGTTGTGATCCATTTGCCACACAGTGCAAATAGCACTCGCGTCTGTTCCCAACAATTACAGTGTATTAGACTGAAGAGAAGCTCCTGTTCTTCTCAGTTTCCTCAGCAGAGTGGAAATAGATATGGCCCGTGTGTGTAAGAAGCACAGTTCTTTTGTTCTGAGCAAGTTCACTGTTCCGGCCCTATAGGAAACACAGTAGAGTAGAAGAGTGCTCTTTTCTCAAAAGCAGAGTGTTTTTCTTGTAAAGCGAGCTAGTGTTTGTTTCCCTGTCAGAAATGGAGTTGAATCACTTGCAGTTTCTGTTCCTATGAGCAAGAACTGTTTTCTGGTAAGAAGAGTCACTACTGTGCTCCCATTGCCATACACAGTGCAAATAGCACTCGCGTCTGTTCCCAGCAAGTACAGTGTATTGGATGGAAGAGAAGCTACTGTTCTTGTCAGTTTCCTAAACAGAGTTTAAGTAGATATGGCCCGTATGTGTAGGAAGCAAAGTGTTTTTGTACTGAGCAAGCTCACTGTTCTGGCCCTATAGAAAGCACAGTAGAGAAGAAGAGTGATCTTTTCTCAAAAGCAGAGTGTGTTTCTTGTAAGGCGAGCAAGTGTTTGTATACCAGTCAGATATGGACTTGAATCTCATGCAGTTTCTGGTCTTACGAGCAAGAGTTGTTTTCTGGTATGAAGAGTGACTATTGTGATCCATTTGCCATACAGTGCAAATAGCACTTACGTCTGTTCCCAGCAAGTTCAGTGTATTGGACTGAAGAGATGCTACTGTTCTTGTCAGTTTCCTAAGTAGAGTTGAAGTAGATATGGCCCGTGTGTGTAGGAAGCACAGTTCTTTTGTTCTGAGCAAGCACACTGTTCTGGCACTATGGGAAACACAGTAGAGTAGAAGAGTGCTCTTTTCTCAAAAGCAGAGTGTCTTTCTTGTAAGGCGAGCTAGTGTTTGTTTCCCAGTCAGAAATGGAGTTGAATCTAATGCAGTTTCTGTTCCTACGAGCAAGAGTTGTTTCTGGTAAGAAGAGTCACTACTGCGATCCTTTTGCCACACAGTGCAAATAGCACTCACATCTGTACCCAGCAAGTACAGTGTATTGGACTGAAGAGATGCTACTGTTCTTGTCCTTTTCCTAAGTAGAGTTGAAGTAGATGTGGCCCGTGTGTGTAGGAAGCACAGTTCTTTTGTTCTGAGGAAGCTCACTGTTCTGGCCCTATAGGAAACACAGTAGAGTAGAAGAGTGCTCTTTTCTCAAAAGCAGAGTGTGTTTTTTGTACAGCGAGCTAGTGTTTGTTTCCTGGTCAGAAATAGAGTTGAATCACATACAGTTTCAGGTCGTATGAGCAAGAGTTGTTTTCTGGTAAGAAGACTCACTATTGCGATCGATTTGCCGCACAGTGCAAATAGCACTCACGTCTGTTCCCAGCAATTACAGTGTATTGGACTGAAGAGAACCTACTGTTCTTGTCAGTTTCCTAAGCAGAGTTGAAGTAGATATGGCCCGTGTGTGTAGGAAGCACAGATCGTTTGTTCTGAGCAAGCTCACTGTTCTGGCCCTGTAGGAAACACAGTAGAGTAGAAGAGTGCTCTTTTCTCAAAAGCAGAGTGTGTTTCTTGCAATAGGGCGCTAGTGTTTGTTTCCCAGTCAGAAATGGAGTGGAATCACATGCTGTTTCTATTCCAAGAGCAAGAGTTTTTTTTCGCATAAGAAGAGTCACTGTTGTGCTCCCATTGCCATACACAGTGCAAATAGCACTCGCGTCTGTTCCCAGCAAGTACAGTGTATTGGACTGAAGAGAAGCTACTGTTCCTGTCAGTTTCCTAAGCAGAGTTGAAGTAGATATGGCCCGTGTGTGTAGGAAGCACAGTGTTTTTGTACTGAGCAAGCTCACTGTTCTGGCCCTATAGAAAACACAATAGAGTTGATGAGTGCTCTTTTCTCAAAAGCAGAGTGTGTTTCTTGTAAGGCGAGCTAGTGTTTGTTTCCCAGTCAGAAATGGAGTTGAATCTCATGCAGTTTCTGGTCCTACGAGCAAGAGTTGTTTTCTGTTAAGAAGAGTCACTATTGCGCCTCCATTGCCATACACATTACAAATAGCACTCGCGTCTGTTCTCAGCAAGTACAGTGTATTGGACTGAAGAGAAGCTACTGTTCTTGTCAGTTTCCTAAGCAGAGTTGTAGTAGATATGGCCCGTGTGTTTAGGAAGCACAGTTCTTTTATTCTGAGCAAGCTCACTGTTCTGGCCCTATAGGATACACAGCAGAGTAGGAGAGTGCTCTTTTCTCAAAAGCAGAGTGTGTTTCTTTTAAGGCGAGCTAGTGTTTGTTTCCCAGTCAGAAATGGAGTGGAATCACATGCTGTTTCTATTCCTACGAGCAAGAGTTGTTTTCTGGTAAGAAGAGTCACTATTGTGCTCCCATTGCCATACACAGTGCAAATAGCACTCGCGTCTGTTCCCAGCAAGTACAGTGTATTGGACTGAAGAGATGCTCCTGTTCTTGTCAGTTTCCTAAGCAGATTTGAGGTAGATATGGCCCGTTTGTGTACGAAGCTCTGTTCTTTTGTTCAGAGCAAGCTCACTGTTCTGGCCCTACAAGAAACACAGTAGAGTAGAAGAGTGCTCTTTTCTCAAAAGTAGAGTGTGTTTCTTGTAAGGCAAGCTAGTGTTTGTTTCCCAGTCAGAAATGGAGTTGAATCACATGCTGTTTCTGGTCCTACGAGCAAGAGTTGTTTTCTGGTAAGCAGAATCACTATTGCGATCCATTTGCCACACAGTGCAAATAGCACTCGCGTCTGTTCCCAGCAAGTACAGTGTATTGGACTGAAGAGATGCTACTGTTCTTGTCTGTTTCCTAAGTAGAGTTGAAGTAGATGTGGCCCGTGTGTGTAGGAAGCACAGTTCTTTTGTTCTGAACAAGCTCACTGTTCTGGCCCTATAGGAAACACAGTAGAGTAGAAGAGTGCTCTTTTCTCAAAAGCAGAGTGTGTTTCTTGTAAGGCGAGCAAGTGTTTGTTTCCCAGTCAGATATGGAGTTGAATCTCATGCAGTTTCTATTCTTACGAGCAAGAGTTGTTTTCTGGTAAGAAGAGTCACTATTGCGATCCATTTGCCATACAGTGCAAATAGCACTTACGTCTGTTCCCAGCAAGTTCAGTGTATTGTATTGAAGAGATGCTACTGTTCTTGTCAGTTTCCTAAGTAGAGTTGAAGTAGATATGGCCCGTGTGTGTAGGAAGCACAGTTCTTTTGTTCTGAGCAAGCACACTGTTCTGGCCCTATAGGAAACACAGTAGAGTAGAAGAGTGCTCTTTTCTCAAAAGCAGAGTGTCTTTCTTGTAAGGCGAGCTAGTGTTTGTTTCCCAGTCAGAAATGGAGTGGAATCACATGCTGTTTCTATTCCAAGAGCAAGAGATGTTTTCTGGTAAGAAGAGTCACTGTTGTGCTCCCATTGCCATACACAGTGCAAATAGCACTCGTGTCTGTTCCCAGCAAGTACAGTGTATTGGACTGAAGAGAAGCTCCTGTTCTTGTCAGTTTGCTAAGCAGAGTTGAATTAGATATGGCCCATGTGTAGGAAGCACAGTGTTTTTGTACTGTGCAAGCTCACTGTTCTGGCCCTACAGAAAACACAATAGAGTAGATTAGTGCTCTTTTCTCAAAAGCAGAGTGTGTTTCTTGTAAGGCGAGCTAGTGTTTGTTTCCCAGTCAGAAATGGAGTTTAATCGCATGCAGTTTCTGGTCCTACGAGCAAGAGTTGTTTTCTGGTAAGCAGAATCACTATTGCGATCCATTTGCCACACAGTGCAAATAGCACTCGCGTCTGTTCCCAGCAAGTACAGTGTATTGGACTGAAGAGATGCTACTGTTCTTGTCTGTTTCCTAAGTAGAGTTGAAGTAGATGTGGCCCGTGTGTGTAGGAAGCACAGTTCTTTTGTTCTGAACAAGCTCACTGTTCTGGCCCTATAGGAAACACAGTAGAGTAGAAGAGTGCTCTTTTCTCAAAAGCAGAGTGTGTTTCTTGTAAGGCGAGCAAGTGTTTGTTTCCCAGTCAGATATGGAGTTGAATCTCATGCAGTTTCTATTCTTACGAGCAAGAGTTGTTTTCTGGTAAGAAGAGTCACTATTGCGATCCATTTGCCATACAGTGCAAATAGCACTTACGTCTGTTCCCAGCAAGTTCAGTGTATTGGATTCAAGAGATGCTACTGTTCTTGTCAGTTTCCTAAGTAGAGTTGAAGTAGATATGGCCCGTGTGTGTAGGAAGCACAGTTCTTTTGTTCTGAGCAAGCACACTGTTCTGGCCCTATAGGAAACACAGTAGAGTAGAAGAGTGCTCTTTTCTCAAAAGCAGAGTGTCTTTCTTGTAAGGCGAGCTAGTGTTTGTTTCCCAGTCAGAAATGGAGTGGAATCACATGCTGTTTCTATTCCAAGAGCAAGAGATGTTTTCTGGTAAGAAGAGTCACTGTTGTGCTCCCATTGCCATACACAGTGCAAATAGCACTCGTGTCTGTTCCCAGCAAGTACAGTGTATTGGACTGAAGAGAAGCTCCTGTTCTTGTCAGTTTGCTAAGCAGAGTTGAATTAGATATGGCCCATGTGTAGGAAGCACAGTGTTTTTGTACTGCGCAAGCTCACTGTTCTGGCCCTACAGAAAACACAATAGAGTAGATTAGTGCTCTTTTCTCAAAAGCCGAGTGTGTTTCTTGTAAGGCGAGCTAGTGTTTGTTTCCCAGTCAGAAAAGGAGTTGAATCTCTTGCAGTTTCTGGTCCTATGAGCAAGAGTTGTTCTCTGGTAAGAAGAGTCACTATTGAGCCTCCATTGCCATACACAGTACAAATAGCACTCGGGTCTGTTCTCAGCAAGTACAGTGTATTGGACTGAAGAGAAGCTACTGTTCTTGTCAATTTCCTAAGCAGATTTGAGGTAGATATGGCCCGTGTGTTTAGGAAGCACAGTTCTTTTATTCTGAGCAAGCTCACTGTTCTGGCCCTATAGGAAACACAGTAGAGTAGAAGAGTGCTCTTTTCTCAAAAGCAGAGTGTGTTTCCTGTAAGAGGAGCTATTGTTTGTTTCTCAGTCAGAAATGGAGTGGAATCACATGCTGTTTCTATTCCTATGCACAAGAGTTGTTTTCTGGTAAGAAGAGTCACTATTGTGCTCCCATTGCCATACACAGTGCAAATAGCACTCGTGTCTGTTCCCAGCAAGTACAGTGTATTGGACTGAAGAGAAGCTACTGTTTTTGTCAGTTTCCTAAGCAGATTTGAGGTAGATATGGCCCGTGTGTGTAGGAAGCACAGTTCTTTTGTTCAGAGCAAGCTCACTGTTCTGGCCCTATAGAAAACACAGTAGAGTAGAAGAGTGCTCTTTTCTCAAAAGTAGAGTGTGTTTCTCGTAAGGGGAGCTAGTGTTTGTTTCCCAGTCAGAAATGGAGTTGAATCACACGCTGTTTCTGGTCCTACCAGCAAGAGTTGTTTTCTGGCAAGAAGAATCACTGTTGTGAAACATTTGCCACACAGTGCAAATAGCACTCGCGTCTGTTCCCAACAATTACAGTGTATTAGACTGAAGAGAAGCTCCTGTTCTTCTCAGTTTCCTCAGCAGAGTGGAAATAGATATGGCCCGTGTGTGTAAGAAGCACAGTTCTTTTGTTCTGAGCAAGTTCACTGTTCCGGCCCTATAGGAAACACAGTAGAGTAGAAGAGTGCTCTTTTCTCAAAAGCAGAGTGTTTTTCTTGTAAAGCGAGCTAGTGTTTGTTTCCCTGTCAGAAATGGAGTTGAATCACTTGCAGTTTCTGTTCCTATGAGCAAGAACTGTTTTCTGGTAAGAAGAGTCACTACTGTGCTCCCATTGCCATACACAGTGCAAATAGCACTCGCGTCTGTTCCCAGCAAGTACAGTGTATTGGATGGAAGAGAAGCTACTGTTCTTGTCAGTTTCCTAAACAGAGTTTAAGTAGATATGGCCCGTATGTGTAGGAAGCAAAGTGTTTTTGTACTGAGCAAGCTCACTGTTCTGGCCCTATAGAAAGCACAGTAGAGAAGAAGAGTGATCTTTTCTCAAAAGCAGAGTGTGTTTCTTGTAAGGCGAGCAAGTGTTTGTATACCAGTCAGATATGGACTTGAATCTCATGCAGTTTCTGGTCTTACGAGCAAGAGTTGTTTTCTGGTATGAAGAGTGACTATTGTGATCCATTTGCCATACAGTGCAAATAGCACTTACGTCTGTTCCCAGCAAGTTCAGTGTATTGGACTGAAGAGATGCTACTGTTCTTGTCAGTTTCCTAAGTAGAGTTGAAGTAGATATGGCCCGTGTGTGTAGGAAGCACAGTTCTTTTGTTCTGAGCAAGCACACTGTTCTGGCACTATGGGAAACACAGTAGAGTAGAAGAGTGCTCTTTTCTCAAAAGCAGAGTGTCTTTCTTGTAAGGCGAGCTAGTGTTTGTTTCCCAGTCAGAAATGGAGTTGAATCTAATGCAGTTTCTGTTCCTACGAGCAAGAGTTGTTTCTGGTAAGAAGAGTCACTACTGCGATCCATTTGCCACACAGTGCAAATAGCACTCACATCTGTACCCAGCAAGTACAGTGTATTGGACTGAAGAGATGCTACTGTTCTTGTCCTTTTCCTAAGTAGAGTTGAAGTAGATGTGCCCCGTGTGTGTAGGAAGCACAGTTCTTTTGTTCTGAGGAAGCTCACTGTTCTGGCCCTATAGGAAACACAGTAGAGTAGAAGAGTGCTCTTTTCTCAAAAGCAGAGTGTGTTTTTTGTACAGCGAGCTAGTGTTTGTTTCCTGGTCAGAAATAGAGTTGAATCACATACAGTTTCAGGTCGTATGAGCAAGAGTTGTTTTCTGGTAAGAAGACTCACTATTACGATCGATTTGCCGCACAGTGCAAATAGCACTCACGTCTGTTCCCAGCAATTACAGTGTATTGGACTGAAGAGAACCTACTGTTCTTGTCAGTTTCCTAAGCAGAGTTGAAGTAGATATGGCCCGTGTGTGTAGGAAGCACAGATCGTTTGTTCTGAGCAAGCTCACTGTTCTGGCCCTGTAGGAAACACAGTAGAGTAGAAGAGTGCTCTTTTCTCAAAAGCAGAGTGTGTTTCTTGCAATAGGGCGCTAGTGTTTGTTTCCCAGTCAGAAATGGAGTGGAATCACATGCTGTTTCTATTCCAAGAGCAAGAGTTTTTTTTCGCATAAGAAGAGTCACTGTTGTGCTCCCATTGCCATACACAGTGCAAATAGCACTCGCGTCTGTTCCCAGCAAGTACAGTGTATTGGACTGAAGAGAAGCTACTGTTCCTGTCAGTTTCCTAAGCAGAGTTGAAGTAGATATGGCCCGTGTGTGTAGGAAGCACAGTGTTTTTGTACTGAGCAAGCTCACTGTTCTGGCCCTATAGAAAACACAATAGAGTTGATGAGTGCTCTTTTCTCAAAAGCAGAGTGTGTTTCTTGTAAGGCGAGCTAGTGTTTGTTTCCCAGTCAGAAATGGAGTTGAATCTCATGCAGTTTCTGGTCCTACGAGCAAGAGTTGTTTTCTGTTAAGAAGAGTCACTATTGCGCCTCCATT
The DNA here is from genome assembly GCF_949786415.1 of Peromyscus eremicus. Lineage (NCBI taxonomy): Eukaryota > Metazoa > Chordata > Mammalia > Rodentia > Cricetidae > Peromyscus > Peromyscus eremicus. The sequence continues at coordinate 5,598 of NW_026737279.1, read as the reverse complement.
GCCATACACATTACAAATAGCACTTGCGTCTGTTCTCAGCAAGTACAGTGTATTGGACTGAAGAGAAGCTACTGTTCTTGTCAGTTTCCTAAGCAGAGTTGTAGTAGATATGGCCCGTGTGTTTAGGAAGCACAGTTCTTTTATTCTGAGCAAGCTCACTGTTCTGGCCCTATAGGATACACAGCAGAGTAGGAGAGTGCTCTTTTCTCAAAAGCAGAGTGTGTTTCTTTTAAGGCGAGCTAGTGTTTGTTTCCCAGTCAGAAATGGAGTGGAATCACATGCTGTTTCTATTCCTACGAGCAAGAGTTGTTTTCTGGTAAGAAGAGTCACTATTGTGCTCCCATTGCCATACACAGTGCAAATAGCACTCGCGTCTGTTCCCAGCAAGTACAGTGTATTGGACTGAAGAGATGCTCCTGTTCTTGTCAGTTTCCTAAGCAGATTTGAGGTAGATATGGCCCGTTTGTGTACGAAGCTCTGTTCTTTTGTTCAGAGCAAGCTCACTGTTCTGGCCCTACAAGAAACACAGTAGAGTAGAAGAGTGCTCTTTTCTCAAAAGTAGAGTGTGTTTCTTGTAAGGCAAGCTAGTGTTTGTTTCCCAGTCAGAAATGGAGTTGAATCACATCCTGTTTCTGGTCCTACGAGCAAGAGTTGTTTTCTGGTAAGCAGAATCACTATTGCGATCCATTTGCCACACAGTGCAAATAGCACTCGCGTCTGTTCCCAGCAAGTACAGTGTATTGGACTGAAGAGATGCTACTGTTCTTGTCTGTTTCCTAAGTAGAGTTGAAGTAGATGTGGCCCGTGTGTGTAGGAAGCACAGTTCTTTTGTTCTGAACAAGCTCACTGTTCTGGCCCTATAGGAAACACAGTAGAGTAGAAGAGTGCTCTTTTCTCAAAAGCAGAGTGTGTTTCTTGTAAGGCGAGCAAGTGTTTGTTTCCCAGTCAGATATGGAGTTGAATCTCATGCAGTTTCTATTCTTACGAGCAAGAGTTGTTTTCTGGTAAGAAGAGTCACTATTGCGATCCATTTGCCATACAGTGCAAATAGCACTTACGTCTGTTCCCAGCAAGTTCAGTGTATTGGATTGAAGAGATGCTACTGTTCTTGTCAGTTTCCTAAGTAGAGTTGAAGTAGATATGGCCCGTGTGTGTAGGAAGCACAGTTCTTTTGTTCTGAGCAAGCACACTGTTCTGGCCCTATAGGAAACACAGTAGAGTAGAAGAGTGCTCTTTTCTCAAAAGCAGAGTGTCTTTCTTGTAAGGCAAGCTAGTGTTTGTTTCCCAGTCAGAAATGGAGTGGAATCACATGCTGTTTCTATTCCAAGAGCAAGAGATGTTTTCTGGTAAGAAGAGTCACTGTTGTGCTCCCATTGCCATACACAGTGCAAATAGCACTCGTGTCTGTTCCCAGCAAGTACAGTGTATTGGACTGAAGAGAAGCTCCTGTTCTTGTCAGTTTGCTAAGCAGAGTTGAATTAGATATGGCCCATGTGTAGGAAGCACAGTGTTTTTGTACTGCGCAAGCTCACTGTTCTGGCCCTACAGAAAACACAATAGAGTAGATTAGTGCTCTTTTCTCAAAAGCAGAGTGTGTTTCTTGTAAGGCGAGCTAGTGTTTGTTTCCCAGTCAGAAATGGAGTTTAATCGCATGCAGTTTCTGGTCCTACGAGCAAGAGTTGTTTTCTGGTAAGCAGAATCACTATTGCGATCCATTTGCCACACAGTGCAAATAGCACTCGCGTCTGTTCCCAGCAAGTACAGTGTATTGGACTGAAGAGATGCTACTGTTCTTGTCTGTTTCCTAAGTAGAGTTGAAGTAGATGTGGCCCGTGTGTGTAGGAAGCACAGTTCTTTTGTTCTGAACAAGCTCACTGTTCTGGCCCTATAGGAAACACAGTAGAGTAGAAGAGTGCTCTTTTCTCAAAAGCAGAGTGTGTTTCTTGTAAGGCGAGCAAGTGTTTGTTTCCCAGTCAGATATGGAGTTGAATCTCATGCAGTTTCTATTCTTACGAACAAGAGTTGTTTTCTGGTAAGAAGAGTCACTATTGCGATCCATTTGCCATACAGTGCAAATAGCACTTACGTCTGTTCCCAGCAAGTTCAGTGTATTGGATTGAAGAGATGCTACTGTTCTTGTCAGTTTCCTAAGTAGAGTTGAAGTAGATATGGCCCGTGTGTGTAGGAAGCACAGTTCTTTTGTTCTGAGCAAGCACACTGTTCTGGCCCTATAGGAAACACAGTAGAGTAGAAGAGTGCTCTTTTCTCAAAAGCAGAGTGTCTTTCTTGTAAGGCGAGCTAGTGTTTGTTTCCCAGTCAGAAATGGAGTGGAATCACATGCTGTTTCTATTCCAAGAGCAAGAGATGTTTTCTGGTAAGAAGAGTCACTGTTGTGCTCCCATTGCCATACACAGTGCAAATAGCACTCGTGTCTGTTCCCAGCAAGTACAGTGTATTGGACTGAAGAGAAGCTCCTGTTCTTGTCAGTTTCCTAAGCAGAGTTGAATTAGATATGGCCCATGAGTAGGAAGCACAGTGTTTTTGTACTGCGCAAGCTCACTGTTCTGGCCCTACAGAAAACACAATAGAGTAGATTAGTGCTCTTTTCTCAAAAGCAGAGTGTGTTTCTTGTAAGGCGAGCTAGTGTTTGTTTCCCAGTCAGAAATGGAGTTTAATCGCATGCAGTTTCTGGTCCTACGAGCAAGAGTTGTTTTCTGGTAAGATGAGTCACTATTGCGCCTCCATTGCCCTACACAGTACAAATAGCACTCGCGTCTGTTCTCAGCAAGTACAGTGTATTGGACTGAAGAAAAGCTACTGTTCTTGTCAGTTTCCTAAGCAGAGTTGTAGTAGATATGGCCCGTGTGTTTAGGAAGCACAGTTCTTTTATTCTGAGCAAGCTCACTGTTCTGGCCCTATAGGAAACACAGTAGAGTAGAAGAGTGCTCATTTCTCAAAAGCAGAGTGTGTTTCTTGTAAGGCGAGCTAGTGTTTGTTTCCCAGTCAGAAATGGAGTGGAATCACATGGTGTTTCTATTCCTACGAGCAAGAGTTGTTTTCTGGTAATAAGAGTCACTGTTGTGCTCCCATTGCCATACACAGTGCAAATAGCACTGGCGTCTGTTCCCAGCAAGTACAGTGTATTGGACTGAAGAGATGCTACCTTCTTGTCCGTTTCCTAACTAGAGTTAAAGTAGATGTGGCCCGTGTGTGTAGGAAGCACAGTTCTTTTGTTCTGAGCAAGCTCACTGTTCTGGCCCTATAGGAAACACAGTAGAGTAGTAGAGTGCTCTTTTCTCAAAAGCAGAGTGTGTTTCTTGTAAGGCGAGCTAGTGTTTGTTTCCCAGTCAGAAATGGAGTTGAATCACATGCTGTTTCTGGTCCTACAAGCAAGAGTTGTTTTCTGGTAAGAAGAATCACTATTGCGATCCATTTGCCACACAGTGCAAATAGCACTCGCGTCTGTTCCCAGCAAGTACAGTGTATTGGACTGAAGAGATGCTACTGTTCTTGTCCGTTTCCTAACTAGGGTTGAAGTAGATGTGGCCCGTGTGTGTAGGAAGCACAGTTCTTTTGTTCTGAGCAAGCTCACTGTTCTGGCCCTATAGGAAACACAGTAGAGTAGAAGAGTGCTCTTTTCTCAAAAGCAGAGTGTGTTTCTTGTAAGGCGAGCTAGTGTTTGTTTCCCAGTCAGAAAAGGAGTTGAATCTCTTGCAGTTTCTGGTCCTACGAGCAAGAGTTGTTCTCTGGTAAGAAGAGTCACTATTGAGCCTCCATTGCCATACACAGTACAAATAGCACTCGGGTCTGTTCTCAGCAAGTACAGTGTATTGGACTGAAGAGAAGCTACTGTTCTTGTCAGTTTCCTAAGCAGATTTGAGGTAGATATGGCCCGTGTGTTTAGGAAGCACAGTTCTTTTGTTCTGAGCAAGCTCACTGTTCTGGCCCTATAGGAAACACAGTAGAGTAGAAGAGTGCTCTTTTCTCAAAAGCAGAGTGTGTTTCCTGTAAGAGGAGCTATTGTTTGTTTCTCAGTCAGAAATGGAGTGGAATCACATGCTGTTTCTGGTCCTACGAGCAAGAGTTGTTTTCTGGCAAGAAGAATCACTGTTGTGATCCATTTGCCACACAGTGCAAATAACACTCGCGTCTGTTCCCAGCAAGTACAGTGTATTAGACTGAAGAGAAGCTCCTGTTCTTCTCAGTTTCCTCAGCAGAGTGGAAATAGATATGGCCCGTGTGTGTAAGAAGCACAGTTCTTTTGTTCTGAGCAAGTTCACTGTTCTGGCCCTATAGGAAACACAGTAGAGTAGAAGAGTGCTCTTTTCTCAAAAGCAGAGTGTTTTTCTTGTAAAGCGAGCTAGTGTTTGTTTCCCTGTCAGAAATGGAGTTGAATCACTTGCAGTTTCTGTTCCTATGAGCAAGAACTGTTTTCTGGTAAGAAGAGTCACTACTGTGCTCCCATTGCCATACACAGTGCAAATAGCACTCGCGTCTGTTCCCAGCAAGTACAGTGTATTGGATGGAAGAGAAGCTACTATTCTTGTCAGTTTCCTAAGCAGATTTGAAGTAGATATGGCCCGTGTGTGTAGGAAGCAAAGTGTTTTTGTACTGAGAAGCTCACTGTTCTGGCCCTATAGAAAACACAGTAGAGAAAAAGAGTGCTCTTTTCTCAAAAGCAGAGTGTGTTTCTTGTAAGGCGAGCAAGTGTTTGTATACCAGTCAGATATGGAGTTGAATCTCATGCAGTTTCTGGTCTTACGAGCAAGAGTTGTTTTCTGGTATGAAGAGTGACTATTGTGATCCATTTGCCATACAGTGCAAATAGCACTTACGTCTGTTCCCAGCAAGTTCAGTGTATTGGACTGAAGAGATGCTACTGTTCTTGTCAGTTTCCTAAGTAGAGTTGAAGGAGATATGGCCCGTGAGTGTAGGAAGCACAGTTCTTTTGTTCTGAGCAAGCACACTGTTCTGGCACTATGGGAAACACAGTAGAGTAGAAGAGTGCTCTTTTCTCAAAAGCAGAGTGTCTTTCTTGTAAGGCGAGCTAGTGTTTGTTTCCCAGTCAGAAATGGAGTTGAATCTAATGCAGTTTCTGTTCCTACGAGCAAGAGTTGTTTCTGGTAAGAAGAGTCACTAATGCGATCCATTTGCCACACTGTGCAAATAGCACTCACGTCTGTACCCAGCAAGTACAGTGTATTGGACTGAAGAGATGCTACTGTTCTTGTCTGTTTCCTAAGTAGAGTTGAAGTAGATGTGGCCCGTGTGTGTAGGAAGCACAGTTCTTTTGTTCTGAGCAAGCTCACTGTTCTGGCCCTATAGGAAACACAGTAGAGTAGAAGAGTGCTCTTTTCTCAAAAGCAGAGTGTGTTTCTTGTACGGCGAGCTAGTGTTTGTTTCCAGGTCAGAAATAGAGTTGAATCACATACAGTTTCTGGTCGTATGAGCAAGAGTTGTTTTCTGGTAAGAAGACTCACTATTGCGATCGATTTGCCACACAGTTCAAATAGCACTCACGTCTGTTCCCAGCAATTACAGTGTATTGGACTGAAGAGAACCTACTGTTCTTGTCAGTTTCCTAAGCAGAGTTGAAGT
>NW_026737278.1:0-45189 GCF_949786415.1 Peromyscus eremicus | reverse complement strand
CAACTCTTGCTCGTAGGACCAGAAACTGCATGGGATTCAACTCCGTTTAGGACTGGGAAACAAACGCTAGCTCGCCTTGCAAGAAACACACTCTGCTTTTGAGAAAACAGCACTCTTCTACTCTCCTGTGTTTCCTATAGGGCCAGAACAGTGAGCTTGCTCAGAACAAAAGAACTGTGCTTCCTACACACACGGGGCATATCTAGTTCAACTCTGCTTAGGAAACTGACCAGAACAGTAGCTTCTCTTCAGTCCAATACACTGTACTTGCTGGGAACAGACGCGAGGGCTATTTGCACTGTGTATGGCAATGGGAGCGCAATAGTGACTCTTCTTAGCACGAAACACCAACTCTTGCTCGTAGGACCAGAAACTGCATGGGATTCAACTCCGTTTAGGACTGGGAAACAAACGCTAGCTCGCCTTGCAAGAAACACACTCTGCTTTTGAGAAAACAGCACTCTTCTACTCTCCTGTGTTTCCTATAGGGCCAGAACAGTGAGCTTGCTCAGAACAAAAGAACTGTGCTTCCTACACACACGGGGCATATCTAGTTCAACTCTGCTTAGGAAACTGACCAGAACAGTAGCTTCTCTTCAGTCCAATACACTGTACTTGCTGGGAACAGACGCGAGTGCTATTTGCACTGTGTATGGCAATGGGAGCGCAATAGTGACTCTTCTTAGCAGAAAACAACTCTTGCTCGTAGGACCAGAAACTGCATGGGATTCAACTCCGTTTAGGACTGGGAAACAAACGCTAGCTCGCCTTGCAAGAAACACACTCTGCTTTTGAGAAAACAGCACTCTTCTACTCTCCTGTGTTTCCTATAGGGCCAGAACAGTGAGCTTGCTCAGAACAAAAGAACTGTGCTTCCTACACACACGGGGCATATCTAGTTCAACTCTGCTTAGGAAACTGACCAGAACAGTAGCTTCTCTTCAGTCCAATACACTGTACTTGCTGGGAACAGACGCGAGTGCTATTTGCACTGTGTATGGCAATGGGAGCGCAATAGTGACTCTTCTTAGCAGAAAACAACTCTTGCTCGTAGGACCAGAAACTGCATGGGATTCAACTCCGTTTAGGACTGGGAAACAAACGCTAGCTCGCCTTGCAAGAAACACACTCTGCTTTTGAGAAAACAGCACTCTTCTACTCTCCTGTGTTTCCTATAGGGCCAGAACAGTGAGCTTGCTCAGAACAAAAGAACTGTGCTTCCTACACACACGGGGCATATCTAGTTCAACTCTGCTTAGGAAACTGACCAGAACAGTAGCTTCTCTTCAGTCCAATACACTGTACTTGCTGGGAACAGACGCGAGTGTTATTTGCACTGTGTATGGCAATGGGAGCGCAATAGTGACTCTTCTTAGCAGAAAACAACTCTTGCTCGTAGGACCAGAAACTGCATGGGATTCAACTCCGTTTAGGACTGGGAAACAAACGCTAGCTCGCCTTGCAAGAAACACACTCTGCTTTTGAGAAAACAGCACTCTTCTACTCTCCTGTGTTTCCTATAGGGCCAGAACAGTGAGCTTGCTCAGAACAAAAGAACTGTGCTTCCTACACACACGGGGCATATCTAGTTCAACTCTGCTTAGGAAACTGACCAGAACAGTAGCTTCTCTTCAGTCCAATACACTGTACTTGCTGGGAACAGACGCGAGTGCTATTTGCACTGTGTATGGCAATGGGAGCGCAATAGTGACTCTTCTTAGCAGAAAACAACTCTTGCTGGTAGGACCAGAAACTGCATGGGATTCAACTCCGTTTAGGACTGGGAAACAAACGCTAGCTCGCCTTGCAAGAAACACACTCTGCTTTTGAGAAAACAGCACTCTTCTCTCCTGTGTTTCCTATAGGGCCAGAACAGTGAGCTTGCTCAGAACAAAAGAACTGTGCTTCCTACACACACAGGGCATATCTAGTTCAACTCTGCTTAGGAAACTGACAAGAACAGTAGCTTCTCTTCAGTCCAATACACTGTACTTGCTGGGAACAGACGCGAGTGCTATTTGCACTGTGTATGGCAATGGGAGCGCAATAGTGACTCTTCTTAGCAGAAAACAACTCTTGCTCGTAGGACAAGAATCTGCATGGGATTCAACTCCGTTTAGGACTGGGAAACAAACGCTAGCTCGCCTTGCAAAAAACACACTCTGCTTTTGAGAAAACAGCACTCTTCTACTCTCCTGTGTTTCCTATAGTGCCAGAACAGTGAGCTTGCTCAGAACAAAAGAACTGTGCTTCCTACACACACGGGGCATATCTAGTTCAACTCTGCTTAGGAAACTGACAAGAACAGTAGCTTCTCTTCAGTCCAATACACTGTACTTGCTGGGAACAGACGCGAGGGCTATTTGCACTGTGTATGGCAATGGGAGCGCAATAGTGACTCTTCTTAGCAGAAAACAACTCTTGCTCGTAGGACCAGAAACTGCATGGGATTCAACTCCGTTTAGGACTGGGAAACAAACGCTAGCTCGCCTTGCAAGAAACACACTCTGCTTTTGAGAAAACAGCACTCTTCTACTCTCCTGTGTTTCCTATAGGGCCAGAACAGTGAGCTTGCTCAGAACAAAAGAACTGTGCTTCCTACACACACGGGGCATATCTAGTTCAACTCTGCTTAGGAAACTGACCAGAACAGTAGCTTCTCTTCAGTCCAATACACTGTACTTGCTGGGAACAGACGCGAGGGCTATTTGCACTGTGTATGGCAATGGGAGCGCAATAGTGACTCTTCTTAGCAGAAAACAACTCTTGCTCGTAGGACCAGAAACTGCATGGGATTCAACTCCGTTTAGGACTGGGAAACAAACGCTAGCTCGCCTTGCAAGAAACACACTCTGCTTTTGAGAAAACAGCACTCTTCTACTCTCCTGTGTTTCCTATAGGGCCAGAACAGTGAGCTTGCTCAGAACAAAACAACTGTGCTTCCTACACACACGGGGCATATCTAGTTCAACTCTGCTTAGGAAACTGACCAGAACAGTAGCTTCTCTTCAGTCCAATACACTGTACTTGCTGGGAACAGACGCGAGTGCTATTTGCACTGTGTATGGCAATGGGAGCGCAATAGTGACTCTTCTTAGCAGAAAACAACTCTTGCTCGTAGGACCAGAAACTGCATGGGATTCAACTCCGTTTAGGACTGGGAAACAAACGCTAGCTCGCCTTGCAAGAAACACACTCTGCTTTTGAGAAAACAGCACTCTTCTACTCTCCTGTGTTTCCTATAGGGCCAGAACAGTGAGCTTGCTCAGAACAAAAGAACTGTGCTTCCTACACACACGGGGCATATCTAGTTCAACTCTGCTTAGGAAACTGACCAGAACAGTAGCTTCTCTTCAGTCCAATACACTGTACTTGCTGGGAACAGACGCGAGTGCTATTTGCACTGTGTATGGCAATGGGAGCGCAATAGTGACTCTTCTTAGCAGAAAACAACTCTTGCTCGTAGGACCAGAAACTGCATGGGATTCAACTCCGTTTAGGACTGGGAAACAAACGCTAGCTCGCCTTGCAAGAAACACACTCTGCTTTTGAGAAAACAGCACTCTTCTACTCTCCTGTGTTTCCTATAGGGCCAGAACAGTGAGCTTGCTCAGAACAAAAGAACTGTGCTTCCTACACACACGGGGCATATCTAGTTCAACTCTGCTTAGGAAACTGACCAGAACAGTAGCTTCTCTTCAGTCCAATACACTGTACTTGCTGGGAACAGACGCGAGTGTTATTTGCACTGTGTATGGCAATGGGAGCGCAATAGTGACTCTTCTTAGCAGAAAACAACTCTTGCTCGTAGGACCAGAAACTGCATGGGATTCAACTCCGTTTAGGACTGGGAAACAAACGCTAGCTCGCCTTGCAAGAAACACACTCTGCTTTTGAGAAAACAGCACTCTTCTACTCTCCTGTGTTTCCTATAGGGCCAGAACAGTGAGCTTGCTCAGAACAAAAGAACTGTGCTTCCTACACACACGGGGCATATCTAGTTCAACTTGCTTAGGAAACTGACCAGAACAGTAGCTTCTCTTCAGTCCAATACACTGTACTTGCTGGGAACAGACGCGAGTGCTATTTGCACTGTGTATGGCAATGGGAGCGCAATAGTGACTCTTCTTAGCAGAAAACAACTCTTGCTGGTAGGACCAGAAACTGCATGGGATTCAACTCCGTTTAGGACTGGGAAACAAACGCTAGCTCGCCTTGCAAGAAACACACTCTGCTTTTGAGAAAACAGCACTCTTCTCTCCTGTGTTTCCTATAGGGCCAGAACAGTGAGCTTGCTCAGAACAAAAGAACTGTGCTTTCTACACACACAGGGCATATCTAGTTCAACTCTGCTTAGGAAACTGACAAGAACAGTAGCTTCTCTTCAGTCCAATACACTGTACTTGCTGGGAACAGACGCGAGTGCTATTTGCACTGTGTATGGCAATGGGAGCGCAATAGTGACTCTTCTTAGCAGAAAACAACTCTTGCTCGTAGGACAAGAATCTGCATGGGATTCAACTCCGTTTAGGACTGGGAAACAAACGCTAGCTCGCCTTGCAAGAAACACACTCTGCTTTTGAGAAAACAGCACTCTTCTACTCTCCTGTGTTTCCTATAGGGCCAGAACAGTGAGCTTGCTCAGAACAAAAGAACTGTGCTTCCTACACACACGGGGCATATCTAGTTCAACTCTGCTTAGGAAACTGACCAGAACAGTAGCTTCTCTTCAGTCCAATACACTGTACTTGCTGGGAACAGACGCGAGTGCTATTTGCACTGTGTATGGCAATGGGAGCGCAATAGTGACTCTTCTTAGCAGAAAACAACTCTTGCTCGTAGGACCAGAAACTGCATGGGATTCAACTCCGTTTAGGACTGGGAAACAAACGCTAGCTCGCCTTGCAAGAAACACACTCTGCTTTTGAGAAAACAGCACTCTTCTACTCTCCTGTGTTTCCTATAGGGCCAGAACAGTGAGCTTGCTCAGAACAAAAGAACTGTGCTTCCTACACACACGGGGCATATCTAGTTCAACTCTGCTTAGGAAACTGACCAGAACAGTAGCTTCTCTTCAGTCCAATACACTGTACTTGCTGGGAACAGACGCGAGGGCTATTTGCACTGTGTATGGCAATGGGAGCGCAATAGTGACTCTTCTTAGCAGAAAACAACTCTTGCTCGTAGGACCAGAAACTGCATGGGATTCAACTCCGTTTAGGACTGGGAAACAAACGCTAGCTCGCCTTGCAAGAAACACACTCTGCTTTTGAGAAAACAGCACTCTTCTACTCTCCTGTGTTTCCTATAGGGCCAGAACAGTGAGCTTGCTCAGAACAAAACAACTGTGCTTCCTACACACACGGGGCATATCTAGTTCAACTCTGCTTAGGAAACTGACCAGAACAGTAGCTTCTCTTCAGTCCAATACACTGTACTTGCTGGGAACAGACGCGAGTGCTATTTGCACTGTGTATGGCAATGGGAGCGCAATAGTGACTCTTCTTAGCAGAAAACAACTCTTGCTCGTAGGACCAGAAACTGCATGGGATTCAACTCCGTTTAGGACTGGGAAACAAACGCTAGCTCGCCTTGCAAGAAACACACTCTGCTTTTGAGAAAACAGCACTCTTCTACTCTCCTGTGTTTCCTATAGGGCCAGAACAGTGAGCTTGCTCAGAACAAAAGAACTGTGCTTCCTACACACACGGGGCATATCTAGTTCAACTCTGCTTAGGAAACTGACCAGAACAGTAGCTTCTCTTCAGTCCAATACACTGTACTTGCTGGGAACAGACGCGAGTGCTATTTGCACTGTGTATGGCAATGGGAGCGCAATAGTGACTCTTCTTAGCAGAAAACAACTCTTGCTCGTAGGACCAGAAACTGCATGGGATTCAACTCCGTTTAGGACTGGGAAACAAACGCTAGCTCGCCTTGCAAGAAACACACTCTGCTTTTGAGAAAACAGCACTCTTCTACTCTCCTGTGTTTCCTATAGGGCCAGAACAGTGAGCTTGCTCAGAACAAAAGAACTGTGCTTCCTACACACACGGGGCATATCTAGTTCAACTCTGCTTAGGAAACTGACCAGAACAGTAGCTTCTCTTCAGTCCAATACACTGTACTTGCTGGGAACAGACGCGAGTGTTATTTGCACTGTGTATGGCAATGGGAGCGCAATAGTGACTCTTCTTAGCAGAAAACAACTCTTGCTCGTAGGACCAGAAACTGCATGGGATTCAACTCCGTTTAGGACTGGGAAACAAACGCTAGCTCGCCTTGCAAGAAACACACTCTGCTTTTGAGAAAACAGCACTCTTCTACTCTCCTGTGTTTCCTATAGGGCCAGAACAGTGAGCTTGCTCAGAACAAAAGAACTGTGCTTCCTACACACACGGGGCATATCTAGTTCAACTCTGCTTAGGAAACTGACCAGAACAGTAGCTTCTCTTCAGTCCAATACACTGTACTTGCTGGGAACAGACGCGAGTGCTATTTGCACTGTGTATGGCAATGGGAGCGCAATAGTGACTCTTCTTAGCAGAAAACAACTCTTGCTGGTAGGACCAGAAACTGCATGGGATTCAACTCCGTTTAGGACTGGGAAACAAACGCTAGCTCGCCTTGCAAGAAACACACTCTGCTTTTGAGAAAACAGCACTCTTCTCTCCTGTGTTTCCTATAGGGCCAGAACAGTGAGCTTGCTCAGAACAAAAGAACTGTGCTTCCTACACACACAGGGCATATCTAGTTCAACTCTTCTTAGGAAACTGACAAGAACAGTAGCTTCTCTTCAGTCCAATACACTGTACTTGCTGGGAACAGACGCGAGTGCTATTTGCACTGTGTATGGCAATGGGAGCGCAATAGTGACTCTTCTTAGCAGAAAACAACTCTTGCTCGTAGGACAAGAATCTGCATGGGATTCAACTCCGTTTAGGACTGGGAAACAAACGCTAGCTCGCCTTGCAAAAAACACACTCTGCTTTTGAGAAAACAGCACTCTTCTACTCTCCTGTGTTTCCTATAGTGCCAGAACAGTGAGCTTGCTCAGAACAAAAGAACTGTGCTTCCTACACACACGGGGCATATCTAGTTCAACTCTGCTTAGGAAACTGACAAGAACAGTAGCTTCTCTTCAGTCCAATACACTGTACTTGCTGGGAACAGACGCGAGGGCTATTTGCACTGTGTATGGCAATGGGAGCGCAATAGTGACTCTTCTTAGCAGAAAACAACTCTTGCTCGTAGGACCAGAAACTGCATGGGATTCAACTCCGTTTAGGACTGGGAAACAAACGCTAGCTCGCCTTGCAAGAAACACACTCTGCTTTTGAGAAAACAGCACTCTTCTACTCTCCTGTGTTTCCTATAGGGCCAGAACAGTGAGCTTGCTCAGAACAAAAGAACTGTGCTTCCTACACACACGGGCCATATCTAGTTCAACTCTGCTTAGGAAACTGACCAGAACAGTAGCTTCTCTTCAGTCCAATACACTGTACTTGCTGGGAACAGACGCGAGTGCTATTTGCACTGTGTATGGCAATGGGAGCACAATAGTGACTCTTCTTAGCAGAAAACAACTCTTGCTCGTAGGACAAGAATCTGCATGGGATTCAACTCCGTTTAGGACTGGGAAACAAACGCTAGCTCGCCTTGCTAAAAACACACTCTGCTTTTGAGAAAACAGCACTCTTCTACTCTCCTGTGTTTCCTATAGGGCCAGAACAGTGAGCTTGCTCAGAACAAAAGAACTGTGCTTCCTACACACACGGGGCATATCTAGTTCAACTCTGCTTAGGAAACTGACCAGAACAGTAGCTTCTCTTCAGTCCAATACACTGTACTTGCTGGGAAATGACGCGAGTGCTATTTGCACTGTGTATGGAATTGGGAGCGCAATAGTGACTCTTCTTAGCAGAAAACAACTCTTGCTCATAGGACCAGAAACTGCATGGGATTCAACTCCGTTTAGGACTGGGAAACAAACGCTAGCTCGCCTTGCAAGAAACACACTCTGCTTTTGAGAAAACAGCACTCTTCTACTCTCCTGTGTTTCCTATAGGGCCAGAACAGTGAGCTTGCTCAGAACAAAAGAACTGTGCTTCCTACACACACGGGGTATATCTAGTTCAACTCTGCTTAGGAAACTGACCAGAACAGTAGCTTGTCTTCAGTCCAATACACTGTACTTGCTGGGAACAGACGCGAGTGCTATTTGCACTGTGTATGGCAATGGGAGCGCAATAGTGACTCTTCTTAGCAGAAAACAACTCTTGCTCGTAGGACCAGAAACTGCATGGGATTCAACTCCGTTTAGGACTGGGAAACAAACGCTAGCTCGCCTTGCAAGAAACACACTCTGCTTTTGAGAAAACAGCACTCTTCTACTCTCCTGTGTTTTCTATAGGGCCAGAACAGTGAGCTTGCTCAGAACAAAAGAACTGTGCTTCCTACACACACGGGGCATATCTAGTTCAACTCTGCTTAGGAAACTGACCAGAACAGTAGCTTCTCTTCAGTCCAATACACTGTACTTGCTGGGAACAGACGCGAGTGCTGTTTGCACTGTGTATGGCAATGGGAGCGCAATAGTGACTCTTCTTAGCAGAAAACAACTCTTGCTCGTAGGACCAGAAACTGCATGGGATTCAACTCTGTTTAGGACTGGGAAACAAACGCTAGCTCGCCTTGCAAGAAACACACTCTGCTTTTGAGAAAACAGCACTCTTCTACTCTCCTGTGTTTCCTATAGGGCCAGAACAGTGAGCTTGCTCAGAACAAAAGAACTGTGCTTCCTACACACACGGGGCATATCTAGTTCAACTCTGCTTAGGAAACTGACAAGAACAGTAGCTTCTCTTCAGTCCAATACACTGTACTTGCTGGGAACAGACGCGAGTGCTATTTGCACTGTGTATGGCAATGGGAGCGCAATAGTGACTCTTCTTAGCAGAAAACAACTCTTGCTCGTAGGACAAGAATCTGCATGGGATTCAACTCCGTTTAGGACTGGGAAACCAACGCTAGCTCGCCTTGCAAAAAACACACTCTGCTTTTGAGAAAACAGCACTCTTCTACTCTCCTGTGTTTCCTACAGGGCCAGAACAGTGAGCTTGCTCAGAACAAAAGAACTGTGCTTCCTACACACACGGGGCATATCTAGTTCAACTCTGCTTAGGAAACTGACCAGAACAGTAGCTTCTCTTCAGTCCAATACACTGTACTTGCTGGGAACAGACGCGAGTGCTATTTGCACTGTGTATGGCAATGGGAGCGCAATAGTGACTCTTCTTAGCAGAAAACAACTCTTGCTCGTAGGACCAGAAACTGCATGGGATTCAACTCCGTTTAGGACTGGGAAACAAACGCTAGCTCGCCTTGCAAGAAACACACTCTGCTTTTGAGAAAACAGCACTCTTCTACTCTCCTGTGTTTCCTATAGGGCCAGAACAGTGAGCTTGCTCAGAACAAAAGAACTGTGCTTCCTACACACACGGGGCATATCTAGTTCAACTCTGCTTAGGAAACTGACCAGAACAGTAGCTTCTCTTCAGTCCAATACACTGTACTTGCTGGGAACAGACGCGAGTGCTATTTGCACTGTGTATGGCAATGGGAGCGCAATAGTGACTCTTCTTAGCAGAAAACAACTCTTGCTCGTAGGACCAGAAACTGCATGGGATTCAACTCCGTTTAGGACTGGGAAACAAACGCTAGCTCGCCTTGCAAGAAACACACTCTGCTTTTGAGAAAACAGCACTCTTCTACTCTCCTGTGTTTCCTATAGGGCCAGAACAGTGAGCTTGCTCAGAACAAAAGAACTGTGCTTCCTACACACACGGGCCATATCTAGTTCAACTCTGCTTAGGAAACTGACAAGAACAGTAGCTTCTCTTCAGTCCAATACACTGTACTTGCTGGGAACAGACACGAGTGCTATTTGCACTGTGTATGGCAATGGGAGCGCAATAGTGACTCTTCTAAGCAGAAAACAACTCTTGCTCGTAGGACCAGAAACTGCATGGGATTCAACTCCGTTTAGGACTGGGAAACAAACGCTAGCTCGCCTTGCAAGAAACACACTCTGCTTTTGAGAAAACAGCACTCTTCTACTCTCCTGTGTTTCCTATAGGGCCAGAACAGTGAGCTTGCTCAGAACAAAAGAACTGTGCTTCCTACACACACGGGGCATATCTAGTTCAACTCTGCTTAGGAAACTGACCAGAACAGTAGCTTCTCTTCAGTCCAATACACTGTACTTGCTGGGAACAGACGCGAGTGCTATTTGCACTGTGTATGGCAATGGGAGCGCAATAGTGACTCTTCTTAGCAGAAAACAACTCTTGCTCGTAGGACAATAATCTGCATGGGATTCAACTCCGTTTAGGACTGGGAAACAAACGCTAGCTCGCCTTGCTAAAAACACACTCTGCTTTTGAGAAAACAGCACTCTTCTACTCTCCTGTGTTTCCTATAGGGCCAGAACAGTGAGCTTGCTCAGAACAAAAGAACTGTGCTTCCTACACACACGGGGCATATCTAGTTCAACTCTGCTTAGGAAACTGACCAGAACAGTAGCTTCTCTTCAGTCCAATACACTGTACTTGCTGGGAACAGACGCGAGTGCTGTTTGCACTGTGTATGGCAATGGGAGCGCAATAGTGACTCTTCTTAGCAGAAAACAACTCTTGCTCGTAGGACCAGAAACTGCATGGGATTCAACTCTGTTTAGGACTGGGAAACAAACGCTAGCTCGCCTTGCAAGAAACACACTCTGCTTTTGAGAAAACAGCACTCTTCTACTCTCCTGTGTTTCCTATAGGGCCAGAACAGTGAGCTTGCTCAGAACAAAAGAACTGTGCTTCCTACACACACGGGGCATATCTAGTTCAACTCTGCTTAGGAAACTGACAAGAACAGTAGCTTCTCTTCAGTCCAATACACTGTACTTGCTGGGAACAGAAGCGAGTGCTATTTGCACTGTGTATGGCAATGGGAGCGCAATAGTGACTCTTCTTAGCAGAAAACAACTCTTGCTCGTAGGACAAGAATCTGCATGGGATTCAACTCCGTTTAGGACTGGGAAACCAACGCTAGCTCGCCTTGCAAAAAACACACTCTGCTTTTGAGAAAACAGCACTCTTCTACTCTCCTGTGTTTCCTATAGGGCCAGAACAGTGAGCTTGCTCAGAACAAAAGAACTGTGCTTCCTACACACACGGGGCATATCTAGTTCAACTCTGCTTAGGAAACTGACAAGAACAGTAGCTTCTCTTCAGTCCAATACACTGTACTTGCTGGGAACAGACGCGAGTGCTATTTGCACTGTGTATGGCAATGGGAGCGCAATAGTGACTCTTCTTAGCAGAAAACAACTCTTGCTCGTAGGACCAGAAACTGCATGGGATTCAACTCCGTTTAGGACTGGGAAACAAACGCTAGCTCGCCTTGCAAGAAACACACTCTGCTTTTGAGAAAACAGCACTCTTCTACTCTCCTGTGTTTCCTATAGGGCCAGAACAGTGAGCTTGCTCAGAACAAAAGAACTGTGCTTCCTACACACACGGGGCATATCTAGTTCAACTCTGCTTAGGAAACTGACCAGAACAGTAGCTTCTCTTCAGTCCAATACACTGTACTTGCTGGGAACAGACGCGAGTGCTATTTGCACTGTGTATGGCAATGGGAGCGCAATAGTGACTCTTCTTAGCAGAAAACAACTCTTGCTCGTAGGACCAGAAACTGCATGGGATTCAACTCCGTTTAGGACTGGGAAACAAACGCTAGCTCGCCTTGCAAGAAACACACTCTGCTTTTGAGAAAACAGCACTCTTCTACTCTCCTGTGTTTCCTATAGGGCCAGAACAGTGAGCTTGCTCAGAACAAAAGAACTGTGCTTCCTACACACACGGGGCATATCTAGTTCAACTCTGCTTAGGAAACTGACAAGAACAGTAGCTTCTCTTCAGTCCAATACACTGTACTTGCTGGGAACAGACGCGAGTGCTATTTGCACTGTGTATGGCAATGGGAGCGCAATAGTGACTCTTCTAAGCAGAAAACAACTCTTGCTCGTAGGACCAGAAACTGCATGGGATTCAACTCCGTTTAGGACTGGGAAACAAACGCTAGCTCGCCTTGCAAGAAACACACTCTGCTTTTGAGAAAACAGCACTCTTCTACTCTCCTGTGTTTCCTATAGGGCCAGAACAGTGAGCTTGCTCAGAACCAAAGAACTGTGCTTCCTACACACACGGGGCATATCTAGTTCAACTCTGCTTAGGAAACTGACCAGAACAGTAGCTTCTCTTCAGTCCAATACACTGTACTTGCTGGGAACAGACGCGAGTGCTATTTGCACTGTGTATGGCAATGGGAGCGCAATAGTGACTCTTCTTAGCAGAAAACAACTCTTGCTCGTAGGACAATAATCTGCATGGGATTCAACTCCGTTTAGGACTGGGAAACAAACGCTAGCTCGCCTTGCTAAAAACACACTCTGCTTTTGAGAAAACAGCACTCTTCTACTCTCCTGTGTTTCCTATAGGGCCAGAACAGTGAGCTTGCTCAGAACAAAAGAACTGTGCTTCCTACACACACGGGGCATATCTAGTTCAACTCTGCTTAGGAAACTGACCAGAACAGTAGCTTCTCTTCAGTCCAATACACTGTACTTGCTGGGAACAGACGCGAGTGCTGTTTGCACTGTGTATGGCAATGGGAGCGCAATAGTGACTCTTCTTAGCAGAAAACAACTCTTGCTCGTAGGACCAGAAACTGCATGGGATTCAACTCTGTTTAGGACTGGGAAACAAACGCTAGCTCGCCTTGCAAGAAACACACTCTGCTTTTGAGAAAACAGCACTCTTCTACTCTCCTGTGTTTCCTATAGGGCCAGAACAGTGAGCTTGCTCAGAACAAAAGAACTGTGCTTCCTACACACACGGGGCATATCTAGTTCAACTCTGCTTAGGAAACTGACAAGAACAGTAGCTTCTCTTCAGTCCAATACACTGTACTTGCTGGGAACAGACGCGAGTGCTATTTGCACTGTGTATGGCAATGGGAGCGCAATAGTGACTCTTCTTAGCAGAAAACAACTCTTGCTCGTAGGACCAGAAACTGCATGGGATTCAACTCCGTTTAGGACTGGGAAACAAACGCTAGCTCGCCTTGCAAGAAACACACTCTGCTTTTGAGAAAACAGCACTCTTCTACTCTCCTGTGTTTCCTATAGGGCCAGAACAGTGAGCTTGCTCAGAACAAAAGAACTGTGCTTCCTACACACACGGGGCATATCTAGTTCAACTCTGCTTAGGAAACTGACCAGAACAGTAGCTTCTCTTCAGTCCAATACACTGTACTTGCTGGGAACAGACGCGAGTGCTATTTGCACTGTGTATGGCAATGGGAGCGCAATAGTGACTCTTCTTAGCAGAAAACAACTCTTGCTCGTAGGACCAGAAACTGCATGGGATTCAACTCCGTTTAGGACTGGGAAACAAACGCTAGCTCGCCTTGCAAGAAACACACTCTGCTTTTGAGAAAACAGCACTCTTCTACTCTCCTGTGTTTCCTATAGGGCCAGAACAGTGAGCTTGCTCAGAACAAAAGAACTGTGCTTCCTACACACACGGGGCATATCTAGTTCAACTCTGCTTAGGAAACTGACAAGAACAGTAGCTTCTCTTCAGTCCAATACACTGTACTTGCTGGGAACAGACGCGAGTGCTATTTGCACTGTGTATGGCAATGGGAGCGCAATAGTGACTCTTCTAAGCAGAAAACAACTCTTGCTCGTAGGACCAGAAACTGCATGGGATTCAACTCCGTTTAGGACTGGGAAACAAACGCTAGCTCGCCTTGCAAGAAACACACTCTGCTTTTGAGAAAACAGCACTCTTCTACTCTCCTGTGTTTCCTATAGGGCCAGAACAGTGAGCTTGCTCAGAACCAAAGAACTGTGCTTCCTACACACACGGGGCATATCTAGTTCAACTCTGCTTAGGAAACTGACCAGAACAGTAGCTTCTCTTCAGTCCAATACACTGTACTTGCTGGGAACAGACGCGAGTGCTATTTGCACTGTGTATGGCAATGGGAGCGCAATAGTGACTCTTCTTAGCAGAAAACAACTCTTGCTCGTAGGACAATAATCTGCATGGGATTCAACTCCGTTTAGGACTGGGAAACAAACGCTAGCTCGCCTTGCTAAAAACACACTCTGCTTTTGAGAAAACAGCACTCTTCTACTCTCCTGTGTTTCCTATAGGGCCAGAACAGTGAGCTTGCTCAGAACCAAAGAACTGTGCTTCCTACACACACGGGGCATATCTAGTTCAACTCTGCTTAGGAAACTGACAAGAACAGTAGCTTCTCTTCAGTCCAATACACTGTACTTGCTGGGAACAGACGCGAGTGCTATTTGCACTGTGTATGGCAATGGGAGCGCAATAGTGACTCTTCTTAGCAGAAAACAACTCTTGCTCGTAGGACCAGAAACTGCATGGGATTCAACTCCGTTTAGGACTGGGAAACAAACGCTAGCTCGCCTTGTAGAAACACACTCTGCTTTTGAGAAAACAGCACTCTTCTACTCTCCTGTGTTTCCTATAGGGCCAGAACAGTGAGCTTGCTCAGAACAAAAGAACTGTGCTTCCTACACACACGGGGCATATCTAGTTCAACTCTGCTTAGGAAACTGACCAGAACAGTAGCTTCTCTTCAGTCCAATACACTGTACTTGCTGGGAACAGACGCGAGTGCTATTTGCACTGTGTATGGCAATGGGAGCGCAATAGTGACTCTTCTTAGCAGAAAACAACTCTTGCTCGTAGGACCAGAAACTGCATGGGATTCAACTCCGTTTAGGACTGGGAAACAAACGCTAGCTCGCCTTGCAAGAAACACACTCTGCTTTTGAGAAAACAGCACTCTTCTACTCTCCTGTGTTTCCTATAGGGCCAGAACAGTGAGCTTGCTCAGAACAAAAGAACTGTGCTTCCTACACACACGGGGCATATCTAGTTCAACTCTGCTTAGGAAACTGACCAGAACAGTAGCTTCTCTTCAGTCCAATACACTGTACTTGCTGGGAACAGACGCGAGTGCTGTTTGCACTGTGTATGGCAATGGGAGCGCAATAGTGACTCTTCTTAGCAGAAAACAACTCTTGCTCGTAGGACCAGAAACTGCATGGGATTCAACACTGTTTAGGACTGGGAAACAAACGCTAGCTCGCATTGCAAGAAACACACTCTGCTTTTGAGAAAACAGCACTCTTCTACTCTCCTGTGTTTCCTATAGGGCCAGAACAGTGAGCTTGCTCAGAACAAAAGAACTGTGCTTCCTACACACACGGGGCATATCTAGTTCAACTCTGCTTAGGAAACTGACAAGAACAGTAGCTTCTCTTCAGTCCAATACACTGTACTTGCTGGGAACAGACGCGAGTGCTATTTGCACTGTGTATGGCAATGGGAGCGCAATAGTGACTCTTCTTAGCAGAAAACAACTCTTGCTCGTAGGACAAGAATCTGCATGGGATTCAACTCCGTTTAGGACTGGGAAACAAACGCTAGCTCGCCTTGCAAAAAACACACTCTGCTTTTGAGAAAACAGCACTCTTCTACTCTCCTGTGTTTCCTATAGGGCCAGAACAGTGAGCTTGCTCAGAACAAAAGAACTGTGCTTCCTACACACACGGGGCATATCTAGTTCAACTCTGCTTAGGAAACTGACCAGAACAGTAGCTTCTCTTCAGTCCAATACACTGTACTTGCTGGGAACAGACGCGAGTGCTATTTGCACTGTGTATGGCAATGGGAGCGCAATAGTGACTCTTCTTAGCAGAAAACAACTCTTGCTCGTAGGACCAGAAACTGCATGGGATTCAACTCCGTTTAGGACTGGGAAACAAACGCTAGCTCGCCTTGCAAGAAACACACTCTGCTTTTGAGAAAACAGCACTCTTCTACTCTCCTGTGTTTCCTATAGGGCCAGAACAGTGAGCTTGCTCAGAACAAAAGAACTGTGCTTCCTACACACACGGGGCATATCTAGTTCAACTCTGCTTAGGAAACTGACCAGAACAGTAGCTTCTCTTCAGTCCAATACACTGTACTTGCTGGGAACAGACGCGAGGGCTATTTGCACTGTGTATGGCAATGGGAGCGCAATAGTGACTCTTCTTAGCAGAAAACAACTCTTGCTCGTAGGACCAGAAACTGCATGGGATTCAACTCCGTTTAGGACTGGGAAACAAACGCTAGCTCGCCTTGCAAGAAACACACTCTGCTTTTGAGAAAACAGCACTCTTCTACTCTCCTGTGTTTCCTATAGGGCCAGAACAGTGAGCTTGCTCAGAACAAAAGAACTGTGCTTCCTACACACACGGGGCATATCTAGTTCAACTCTGCTTAGGAAACTGACCAGAACAGTAGCTTCTCTTCAGTCCAATACACTGTACTTGCTGGGAACAGACGCGAGTGCTATTTGCACTGTGTATGGCAATGGGAGCGCAATAGTGACTCTTCTTAGCAGAAAACAGCTCTTGCTCGTAGGACCAGAAACTGCATGGGATTCAACTCCGTTTAGGACTGGGAAACAAACGCTAGCTCGCCTTGCAAGAAATACACTCTGCTTTTGAGAAAACAGCACTCTTCTACTCTCCTGTGTTTCCTATAGGGCCAGAACAGTGAGCTTGCTCAGAACCAAAGAACTGTGCTTCCTACACACACGGGGCATATCTAGTTCAACTCTGCTTAGGAAACTGACCAGAACAGTAGCTTCTCTTCAGTCCAATACACTGTACTTTCTGGGAACAGACGCGAGTGCTATTTGCACTGTGTATGGCAATGGGAGCGCAATAGTGACTCTTCTTAGCAGAAAACAACTCTTGCTCGTAGGACCAGAAACTGCATGGGATTCTACTCCGTTTAGGACTGGGAAACAAACGCTAGCTCGCCTTGCAAGAAACACACTCTGCTTTTGAGAAAACAGCACTCTTCTACTCTCCTGTGTTTCCTATAGGGCCAGAACAGTGAGCTTGCTCAGAACAAAAGAACTGTGCTTCCTACACACACGGGGCATATCTAGTTCAACTCTGCTTAGGAAACTGACAAGAACAGTAGCTTCTCTTCAGTCCAATACACTGTACTTGCTGGGAACAGACGCGAGTGCTATTTGCACTGTGTATGGCAATGGGAGCGCAATAGTGACTCTTCTTAGCAGAAAACAACTCTTGCTCGTAGGACCAGAAACTGCATGGGATTCAACTCCGTTTAGGACTGGGAAACAAACGCTAGCTCGCCTTGCAAGAAACACACTCTGCTTTTGAGAAAACAGCACTCTTCTACTCTCCTGTGTTTCCTATAGGGCCAGAACAGTGAGCTTGCTCAGAACCAAAGAACTGTGCTTCCTACACACACGGGGCATATCTAGTTCAACTCTGCTTAGGAAACTGACCAGAACAGTAGCTTCTCTTCAGTCTAATACACTGTACTTGCTGGGAACAGACGCGAGTGCTATTTGCACTGTGTATGGCAATGGGAGCGCAATAGTGACTCTTCTTAGCAGAAAACAACTCTTGCTCGTAGGACAAGAATCTGCATGGGATTCAACTCCGTTTAGGACTGGGAAACAAACGCTAGCTCGCCTTGCTAAAAACACACTCTGCTTTTGAGAAAACAGCACTCTTCTACTCTCCTGTGTTTCCTATAGGGCCAGAACAGTGAGCTTGCTCAGAACAAAAGAACTGTGCTTCCTACACACACGGGGAATATCTAGTTCAACTCTGCTTAGGAAACTGACAAGAACAGTAGCTTCTCTTCAGTCCAATACACTGTACTTGCTGGGAACAGACGCGAGTGCTATTTGCACTGTGTATGGCAATGGGAGCGCAATAGTGACTCTTCTTAGCAGAAAACAACTCTTGCTCGTAGGACCAGAAACTGCATGGGATTCAACTCCGTTTAGGACTGGGAAACAAACGCTAGCTCGCCTTGCAAGAAACACACTCTGCTTTTGAGAAAACAGCACTCTTCTACTCTCCTGTGTTTCCTATAGGGCCAGAACAGTGAGCTTGCTCAGAACAAAAGAACTGTGCTTCCTACACACACGGGGCATATCTAGTTCAACTCTGCTTAGGAAACTGACAAGAACAGTAGCTTCTCTTCAGTCCAATACACTGTACTTGCTGGGAACAGACGCGAGTGCTATTTGCACTGTGTATGGCAATGGGAGCGCAATAGTGACTCTTCTTAGCAGAAAACAACTCTTGCTCGTAGGACCAGAAACTGCATGGGATTCAACTCCGTTTAGGACTGGGAAACAAACGCTAGCTCGCCTTGCAAGAAACACACTCTGCTTTTGAGAAAACAGCACTCTTCTACTCTCCTGTGTTTCCTATAGGGCCAGAACAGTGAGCTTGCTCAGAACAAAAGAACTGTGCTTCCTACACACACGGGGCATATCTAGTTCAACTCTGCTTAGGAAACTGACCAGAACAGTAGCTTCTCTTCAGTCCAATACACTGTACTTGCTGGGAACAGACGCGAGTGCTATTTGCACTGTGTATGGCAATGGGAGCGCAATAGTGACTCTTCTTAGCAGAAAACAACTCTTGCTCGTAGGACCAGAAACTGCATGGGATTCAACACTGTTTAGGACTGGGAAACAAACGCTAGCTCGCCTTGCAAGAAACACACTCTGCTTTTGAGAAAACAGCACTCTTCTACTCTCCTGTGTTTCCTATAGGGCCAGAACAGTGAGCTTGCTCAGAACAAAAGAACTGTGCTTACTACACACACGGGGCATATCTAGTTCAACTCTGCTTAGGAAACTGACAAGAACAGTAGCTTCTCTTCAGTCCAATACACTGTACTTGCTGGGAACAGACGCGAGTGCTATTTGCACTGTGTATGGCAATGGGAGCGCAATAGTGACTCTTCTTAGCAGAAAACAACTCTTGCTCGTAGGACAATAATCTGCATGGGACTCAACTCCGTTTAGGACTGGGAAACAAACGCTAGCTCGCCTTGCTAAAAACACACTCTGCTTTTGAGAAAACAGCACTCTTCTACTCTCCTGTGTTTCCTATAGGGCCAGAACAGTGAGCTTGCTCAGAACCAAAGAACTGTGCTTCCTACACACACGGGGCATATCTAGTTCAACTCTGCTTAGGAAACTGACAAGAACAGTAGCTTCTCTTCAGTCCAATACACTGTACTTGCTGGGAACAGACGCGAGTGCTATTTGCACTGTGTATGGCAATGGGAGCGCAATAGTGACTCTTCTTAGCAGAAAACAACTCTTGCTCGTAGGACCAGAAACTGCATGGGATTCAACTCCGTTTAGGACTGGGAAACAAACGCTAGCTCGCCTTGCAAGAAACACACTCTGCTTTTGAGAAAACA
Organism: Peromyscus eremicus; assembly: GCF_949786415.1. NCBI lineage: Eukaryota > Metazoa > Chordata > Mammalia > Rodentia > Cricetidae > Peromyscus > Peromyscus eremicus. Next base: position 25,768 of record NW_026737278.1, on the reverse strand, counting down.
GCACTCTTCTACTCTCCTGTGTTTCCTATAGGGCCAGAACAGTGAGCTTGCTCAGAACAAAAGAACTGTGCTTCCTACACACACGGGGCATATCTAGTTCAACTCTGCTTAGGAAACTGACCAGAACAGTAGCTTCTCTTCAGTCCAATACACTGTACTTGCTGGGAACAGACGCGAGTGCTATTTGCACTGTGTATGGCAATGGGAGCGCAATAGTGACTCTTCTTAGCAGAAAACAACTCTTGCTCGTAGGACCAGAAACTGCATGGGATTCAACTCCGTTTAGGACTGGGAAACAAACGCTAGCTCGCCTTGCAAGAAACACACTCTGCTTTTGAGAAAACAGCACTCTTCTACTCTCCTGTGTTTCCTATAGGGCCAGAACAGTGAGCTTGCTCAGAACAAAAGAACTGTGCTTCCTACACACACGGGGCATATCTAGTTCAACTCTGCTTAGGAAACTGACCAGAACAGTAGCTTCTCTTCAGTCCAATACACTGTACTTGCTGGGAACAGACGCGAGTGCTGTTTGCACTGTGTATGGCAATGGGAGCGCAATAGTGACTCTTCTTAGCAGAAAACAACTCTTGCTCGTAGGACCAGAAACTGCATGGGATTCAACACTGTTTAGGACTGGGAAACAAACGCTAGCTCGCATTGCAAGAAACACACTCTGCTTTTGAGAAAACAGCACTCTTCTACTCTCCTGTGTTTCCTATAGGGCCAGAACAGTGAGCTTGCTCAGAACAAAAGAACTGTGCTTCCTACACACACGGGGCATATCTAGTTCAACTCTGCTTAGGAAACTGACAAGAACAGTAGCTTCTCTTCAGTCCAATACACTGTACTTGCTGGGAACAGACGCGAGTGCTATTTGCACTGTGTATGGCAATGGGAGCGCAATAGTGACTCTTCTTAGCAGAAAACAACTCTTGCTCGTAGGACAAGAATCTGCATGGGATTCAACTCCGTTTAGGACTGGGAAACCAACGCTAGCTCGCCTTGCAAAAAACACACTCTGCTTTTGAGAAAACAGCACTCTTCTACTCTCCTGTGTTTCCTATAGGGCCAGAACAGTGAGCTTGCTCAGAACAAAAGAACTGTGCTTCCTACACACACGGGGCATATCTAGTTCAACTCTGCTTAGGAAACTGACCAGAACAGTAGCTTCTCTTCAGTCCAATACACTGTACTTGCTGGGAACAGACGCGAGTGCTATTTGCACTGTGTATGGCAATGGGAGCGCAATAGTGACTCTTCTTAGCAGAAAACAACTCTTGCTCGTAGGACAATAATCTGCATGGGATTCAACTCCGTTTAGGACTGGGAAACAAACGCTAGCTCGCCTTGCAAGAAACACACTATGCTTTTGAGAAAACAGCACTCTTCTACTCTCCTGTGTTTCCTATAGGGCCAGAACAGTGAGCTTGCTCAGAACAAAAGAACTGTGCTTCCTACACACACGGGGCATATCTAGTTCAACTCTGCTTAGGAAACTGACCAGAACAGTAGCTTCTCTTCAGTCCAATACACTGTACTTGCTGGGAACAGACGCGAGGGCTATTTGCACTGTGTATGGCAATGGGAGCGCAATAGTGACTCTTCTTAGCAGAAAACAACTCTTGCTCGTAGGACCAGAAACTGCATGGGATTCAACTCCGTTTAGGACTGGGAAACAAACGCTAGCTCGCCTTGCAAGAAACACACTCTGCTTTTGAGAAAACAGCACTCTTCTACTCTCCTGTGTTTCCTATAGGGCCAGAACAGTGAGCTTGCTCAGAACAAAAGAACTGTGCTTCCTACACACACGGGGCATATCTAGTTCAACTCTGCTTAGGAAACTGACCAGAACAGTAGCTTCTCTTCAGTCCAATACACTGTACTTGCTGGGAACAGACGCGAGTGCTATTTGCACTGTGTATGGCAATGGGAGCGCAATAGTGACTCTTCTTAGCAGAAAACAGCTCTTGCTCGTAGGACCAGAAACTGCATGGGATTCAACTCCGTTTAGGACTGGGAAACAAACGCTAGCTCGCCTTGCAAGAAATACACTCTGCTTTTGAGAAAACAGCACTCTTCTACTCTCCTGTGTTTCCTATAGGGCCAGAACAGTGAGCTTGCTCAGAACAAAAGAACTGTGCTTCCTACACACACGGGGCATATCTAGTTCAACTCTGCTTAGGAAACTGACCAGAACAGTAGCTTCTCTTCAGTCCAATACACTGTACTTTCTGGGAACAGACGCGAGTGCTATTTGCACTGTGTATGGCAATGGGAGCGCAATAGTGACTCTTCTTAGCAGAAAACAACTCTTGCTCGTAGGACCAGAAACTGCATGGGATTCTACTCCGTTTAGGACTGGGAAACAAACGCTAGCTCGCCTTGCAAGAAACACACTCTGCTTTTGAGAAAACAGCACTCTTCTACTCTCCTGTGTTTCCTATAGGGCCAGAACAGTGAGCTTGCTCAGAACAAAAGAACTGTGCTTCCTACACACACGGGGCATATCTAGTTCAACTCTGCTTAGGAAACTGACCAGAACAGTAGCTTCTCTTCAGTCCAATACACTGTACTTGCTGGGAACAGACGCGAGTGCCATTTGCACTGTGTATGGCAATGGGAGCGCAATAGTGACTCTTCTAAGCAGAAAACAACTCTTGCTCGTAGGACCAGAAACTGCATGGGATTCAACTCCGTTTAGGACTGGGAAACAAACGCTAGCTCGCCTTGCAAGAAACACACTCTGCTTTTGAGAAAACAGCACTCTTCTACTCTCCTGTGTTTCCTATAGGGCCAGAACAGTGAGCTTGCTCAGAACCAAAGAACTGTGCTTCCTACACACACGGGGCATATCTAGTTCAACTCTGCTTAGGAAACTGACCAGAACAGTAGCTTCTCTTCAGTCTAATACACTGTACTTGCTGGGAACAGACGCGAGTGCTATTTGCACTGTGTATGGCAATGGGAGCGCAATAGTGACTCTTCTTAGCAGAAAACAACTCTTGCTCGTAGGACAAGAATCTGCATGGGATTCAACTCCGTTTAGGACTGGGAAACAAACGCTAGCTCGCCTTGCTAAAAACACACTCTGCTTTTGAGAAAACAGCACTCTTCTACTCTCCTGTGTTTCCTATAGGGCCAGAACAGTGAGCTTGCTCAGAACAAAAGAACTGTGCTTCCTACACACACGGGGAATATCTAGTTCAACTCTGCTTAGGAAACTGACAAGAACAGTAGCTTCTCTTCAGTCCAATACACTGTACTTGCTGGGAACAGACGCGAGTGCTATTTGCACTGTGTATGGCAATGGGAGCGCAATAGTGACTCTTCTTAGCAGAAAACAACTCTTGCTCGTAGGACCAGAAACTGCATGGGATTCAACTCCGTTTAGGACTGGGAAACAAACGCTAGCTCGCCTTGCAAGAAACACACTCTGCTTTTGAGAAAACAGCACTCTTCTACTCTCCTGTGTTTCCTATAGGGCCAGAACAGTGAGCTTGCTCAGAACAAAAGAACTGTGCTTCCTACACACACGGGGCATATCTAGTTCAACTCTGCTTAGGAAACTGACAAGAACAGTAGCATCTCTTCAGTCCAATACACTGTACTTGCTGGGAACAGACGCGAGTGCTATTTGCACTGTGTATGGCAATGGGAGCGCAATAGTGACTCTTCTTAGCAGAAAACAACTCTTGCTCGTAGGACCAGAAACTGCATGGGATTCAACTCCGTTTAGGACTGGGAAACAAACGCTAGCTCGCCTTGCAAGAAACACACTCTGCTTTTGAGAAAACAGCACTCTTCTACTCTCCTGTGTTTCCTATAGGGCCAGAACAGTGAGCTTGCTCAGAACAAAAGAACTGTGCTTCCTACACACACGGGGCATATCTAGTTCAACTCTGCTTAGGAAACTGACCAGAACAGTAGCTTCTCTTTAGTCCAATACACTGTACTTGCTGGGAACAGACGCGAGTGCTATTTGCACTGTGTATGGCAATGGGAGCGCAATAGTGACTCTTCTTAGCAGAAAACAACTCTTGCTCGTAGGACCAGAAACTGCATGGGATTCAACACTGTTTAGGACTGGGAAACAAACGCTAGCTCGCCTTGCAAGAAACACACTCTGCTTTTGAGAAAACAGCACTCTTCTACTCTCCTGTGTTTCCTATAGGGCCAGAACAGTGAGCTTGCTCAGAACAAAAGAACTGTGCTTACTACACACACGGGGCATATCTAGTTCAACTCTGCTTAGGAAACTGACAAGAACAGTAGCTTCTCTTCAGTCCAATACACTGTACTTGCTGGGAACAGACGCGAGTGCTATTTGCACTGTGTATGGCAATGGGAGCGCAATAGTGACTCTTCTTAGCAGAAAACAACTCTTGCTCGTAGGACAAGAATCTGCATGGGATTCAACTCCGTTTAGGACTGGGAAACAAACGCTAGCTCGCCTTGCAAAAAACACACTCTGCTTTTGAGAAAACAGCACTCTTCTACTCTCCTGTGTTTCCTATAGGGCCAGAACAGTGAGCTTGCTCAGAACAAAAGAACTGTGCTTCCTACACACACGGGGCATATCTAGTTCAACTCTGCTTAGGAAACTGACAAGAACAGTAGCTTCTCTTCAGTCCAATACACTGTACTTGCTGGGAACAGACGCGAGTGCTATTTGCACTGTGTATGGCAATGGGAGCGCAATAGTGACTCTTCTAAGCAGAAAACAACTCTTGCTCATAGGACCAGACTGCATGGGATTCAACTCCGTTTAGGACTGGGAAACAAACGCTAGCTCGCCTTGCAAGAAACACACTCTGCTTTTGAGAAAACAGCACTCTTCTACTCTCCTGTGTTTCCTATAGGGCCAGAACAGTGTGCTTGCTCAGAACAAAAGAACTGTGCTTCCTACACACACGGGGCATATCTAGTTCAACTCTGCTTAGGAAACTGACAAGAACAGTAGCTTCTCTTCAGTCCAATACACTGTACTTGCTGGGAACAGACGCGAGTGCTATTTGCACTGTGTATGGCAATGGGAGCGCAATAGTGACTCTTCTTAGCAGAAAACAACTCTTGCTCGTAGGACCAGAAACTGCATGGGATTCAACTCCGTTTAGGACTGGGAAACAAACGCTAGCTCGCCTTGCAAGAAACACACTCTGCTTTTGAGAAAACAGCACTCTTCTACTCTCCTGTGTTTCCTATAGGGCCAGAACAGTGAGCTTGCTCAGAACAAAAGAACTGTGCTTCCTACACACACGGGGCATATCTAGTTCAACTCTGCTTAGGAAACTGACCAGAACAGTAGCTTCTCTTCATTCCAATACACTGTATTTGCTGGGAACAGACGCGAGTGCTATTTGCACTGTGTATGGCAATGGGAGCGCAATAGTGACTCTTCTTAGCAGAAAACAACTCTTGCTCGTAGGACCATAAACTGCATGGGATTCAACTCCGTTTAGGACTGGGAAACAAACGCTAGCTCGCCTTGCAAGAAACATACTCTGCTTTTGAGAAAACAGCACTCTTCTACTCTCCTGTGTTTCCTATAGGGCCAGAACAGTGAGCTTGCTCAGAACAAAAGAACTGTGCTTCCTACACACACGGGGCATATCTAGTTCAACTCTGCTTAGGAAACTGACCAGAACAGTAGCTTCTCTTCAGTCCAATACACTGTACTTGCTGGGAACAGACGCGAGTGCTATTTGCACTGTGTATGGCAATGGGAGCGCAATAGTGACTCTTCTTAGCAGAAAACAACTCTTGCTCGTAGGACCAGAAACTGCATGGGATTCAACTCCGTTTAGGACTGGGAAACAAACGCTAGCTCGCCTTGCAAGAAACACACTCTGCTTTTGAGAAAACAGCACTCTTCTACTCTCCTGTGTTTCCTATAGGGCCAGAACAGTGAGCTTGCTCAGAACCAAAGAACTGTGCTTCCTACACCCACGGGGCATATCTAGTTCAACTCTGCTTAGGAAACTGACAAGAACAGTAGCTTCTCTTCAGTCCAATACACTGTACTTGCTGGGAACAGACGCGAGTGCTATTTGCACTGTGTATGGCAATGGGAGCGCAATAGTGACTCTTCTTAGCAGAAAACAACTCTTGCTCGTAGGACCAGAAACTGCATGGGATTCAACTCCGTTTAGGACTGGGAAACAAACGCTAGCTCGCCTTGCAAGAAACACACTCTGCTTTTGAGAAAACAGCACTCTTCTACTCTCCTGTGTTTCCTATAGGGCCAGAACAGTGAGCTTGCTCAGAACAAAAGAACTGTGCTTCCTACACACACGGGGCATATCTAGTTCAACTCTGCTTAGGAAACTGACCAGAACAGTAGCTTCTCTTCAGTCCAATATACTGTACTTGCTGGGAACAGACGCGAGTGCTATTTGCACTGTGTATGGCAATGGGAGCGCAATAGTGACTCTTCTTAGCAGAAAACAACTCTTGCTGGTAGGACCAGAAACTGCATGGGATTCAACTCCGTTTAGGACTGGGAAACAAACGCTAGCTCGCCTTGCAAGAAACACACTCTGCTTTTGAGAAAACAGCACTCTTCTACTCTCCTGTGTTTCCTATAGGGCCAGAACAGTGAGCTTGCTCAGAACAAAAGAACTGTGCTTCCTACACACACGGGGCATATCTAGTTCAACTCTGCTTAGGAAACTGACCAGAACAGTAGCTTCTCTTCAGTCCAATACACTGTACTTGCTGGGAACAGACGCGAGTGCTATTTGCACTGTGTATGGCAATGGGAGCGCAATAGTGACTCTTCTTAGCAGAAAACAACTCTTGCTCGTAGGACCAGAAACTGCATGGGATTCAACTCCGTTTAGGACTGGGAAACAAACGGTAGCTCGCCTTGCAAGAAACACACTCTGCTTTTGAGAAAACAGCACTCTTCTACACTCCTGTGTTTCCTATAGGGCCAGAACAGTGAGCTTGCTCAGAACAAAAGAACTGTGCTTCCTACACACACGGGGCATATCTAGTTCAACTCTGCTTAGGAAACTGACAAGAACAGTAGCTTCTATTCAGTCCAATACACTGTACTTGCTGGGAACAGACGCGAGGGCTATTTGCACTGTGTATGGCAATGGGAGCGCAATAGTGACTCTTCTTAGCAGAAAACAACTCTTGCTCGTAGGACCAGAAACTGCATGGGATTCAACTCCGTTTAGGACTGGGAAACAAACGCTAGCTCGCCTTGCAAGAAACACACTCTGCTTTTGAGAAAACAGCACTCTTCTACTCTCCTGTGTTTCCTATAGGGCCAGAACAGTGAGCTTGCTCAGAACAAAAGAACTGTGCTTCCTACACACACGGGGCATATCTAGTTCAACTCTGCTTAGGAAACTGACCAGAACAGTAGCTTCTCTTCAGTCCAATACACTGTACTTGCTGGGAACAGACGCGAGTGCTATTTGCACTGTGTATGGCAATGGGAGCGCAATAGTGACTCTTCTAAGCAGAAAACAACTCTTGCTCATAGGACCAGACTGCATGGGATTCAACTCCGTTTAGGACTGGGAAACAAACGCTAGCTCGCCTTGCAAGAAACACACTCTGCTTTTGAGAAAACAGCACTCTTCTACTCTCCTGTGTTTCCTATAGGGCCAGAACAGTGTGCTTGCTCAGAACAAAAGAACTGTGCTTCCTACACACACGGGGCATATCTAGTTCAACTCTGCTTAGGAAACTGACAAGAACAGTAGCTTCTCTTCAGTCCAATACACTGTACTTGCTGGGAACAGACGCGAGTGCTATTTGCACTGTGTATGGCAATGGGAGCGCAATAGTGACTCTTCTTAGCAGAAAACAACTCTTGCTCGTAGGACCAGAAACTGCATGGGATTCAACTCCGTTTAGGACTGGGAAACAAACGCTAGCTCGCCTTGCAAGAAACACACTCTGCTTTTGAGAAAACAGCACTCTTCTACTCTCCTGTGTTTCCTATAGGGCCAGAACAGTGAGCTTGCTCAGAACAAAAGAACTGTGCTTCCTACACACACGGGGCATATCTAGTTCAACTCTGCTTAGGAAACTGACCAGAACAGTAGCTTCTCTTCATTCCAATACACTGTACTTGCTGGGAACAGACGCGAGTGCTATTTGCACTGTGTATGGCAATGGGAGCGCAATAGTGACTCTTCTTAGCAGAAAACAACTCTTGCTCGTAGGACCATAAACTGCATGGGATTCAACTCCGTTTAGGACTGGGAAACAAACGCTAGCTCGCCTTGCAAGAAACATACTCTGCTTTTGAGAAAACAGCACTCTTCTACTCTCCTGTGTTTCCTATAGGGCCAGAACAGTGAGCTTGCTCAGAACAAAAGAACTGTGCTTCCTACACACACGGGGCATATCTAGTTCAACTCTGCTTAGGAAACTGACCAGAACAGTAGCTTCTCTTCAGTCCAATACACTGTACTTGCTGGGAACAGACGCGAGTGCTATTTGCACTGTGTATGGCAATGGGAGCGCAATAGTGACTCTTCTTAGCAGAAAACAACTCTTGCTCGTAGGACCAGAAACTGCATGGGATTCAACTCCGTTTAGGACTGGGAAACAAACGCTAGCTCGCCTTGCAAGAAACACACTCTGCTTTTGAGAAAACAGCACTCTTCTACTCTCCTGTGTTTCCTATAGGGCCAGAACAGTGAGCTTGCTCAGAACCAAAGAACTGTGCTTCCTACACCCACGGGGCATATCTAGTTCAACTCTGCTTAGGAAACTGACAAGAACAGTAGCTTCTCTTCAGTCCAATACACTGTACTTGCTGGGAACAGACGCGAGTGCTATTTGCACTGTGTATGGCAATGGGAGCGCAATAGTGACTCTTCTTAGCAGAAAACAACTCTTGCTCGTAGGACCAGAAACTGCATGGGATTCTACTCCGTTTAGGACTGGGAAACAAACGCTAGCTCGCCTTGCAAGAAACACACTCTGCTTTTGAGAAAACAGCCCTCTTCTACTCTCCTGTGTTTCCTATAGGGCCAGAACAGTGAGCTTGCTCAGAACAAAAGAACTGTGCTTCCTACACACACGGGGCATATCTAGTTCAACTCTGCTTAGGAAACTGACCAGAACAGTAGCTTCTCTTCAGTCCAATATACTGTACTTGCTGGGAACAGACGCGAGTGCTATTTGCACTGTGTATGGCAATGGGAGCGCAATAGTGACTCTTCTTAGCAGAAAACAACTCTTGCTGGTAGGACCAGAAACTGCATGGGATTCAACTCCGTTTAGGACTGGGAAACAAACGCTAGCTCGCCTTGCAAGAAACACACTCTGCTTTTGAGAAAACAGCACTCTTCTACTCTCCTGTGTTTCCTATAGGGCCAGAACAGTGAGCTTGCTCAGAACAAAAGAACTGTGCTTCCTACACACACGGGGCATATCTAGTTCAACTCTGCTTAGGAAACTGACCAGAACAGTAGCTTCTCTTCAGTCCAATACACTGTACTTGCTGGGAACAGACGCGAGTGCTATTTGCACTGTGTATGGCAATGGGAGCGCAATAGTGACTCTTCTTAGCAGAAAACAACTCTTGCTCGTAGGACCATAAACTGCATGGGATTCAACTCCGTTTAGGACTGGGAAACAAACGCTAGCTCGCCTTGCAAGAAACATACTCTGCTTTTGAGAAAACAGCACTCTTCTACTCTCCTGTGTTTCCTATAGGGCCAGAACAGTGAGCTTGCTCAGAACAAAAGAACTGTGCTTCCTACACACACGGGGCATATCTAGTTCAACTCTGCTTAGGAAACTGACCAGAACAGTAGCTTCTCTTCAGTCCAATACACTGTACTTGCTGGGAACAGACGCGAGTGCTATTTGCACTGTGTATGGCAATGGGAGCGCAATAGTGACTCTTCTTAGCAGAAAACAACTCTTGCTCGTAGGACCAGAAACTGCATGGGATTCAACTCCGTTTAGGACTGGGAAACAAACGCTAGCTCGCCTTGCAAGAAACACACTCTGCTTTTGAGAAAACAGCACTCTTCTACTCTCCTGTGTTTCCTATAGGGCCAGAACAGTGAGCTTGCTCAGAACCAAAGAACTGTGCTTCCTACACCCACGGGGCATATCTAGTTCAACTCTGCTTAGGAAACTGACAAGAACAGTAGCTTCTCTTCAGTCCAATACACTGTACTTGCTGGGAACAGACGCGAGTGCTATTTGCACTGTGTATGGCAATGGGAGCGCAATAGTGACTCTTCTTAGCAGAAAACAACTCTTGCTCGTAGGACCAGAAACTGCATGGGATTCTACTCCGTTTAGGACTGGGAAACAAACGCTAGCTCGCCTTGCAAGAAACACACTCTGCTTTTGAGAAAACAGCACTCTTCTACTCTCCTGTGTTTCCTATAGGGCCAGAACAGTGAGCTTGCTCAGAACAAAAGAACTGTGCTTCCTACACACACGGGGCATATCTAGTTCAACTCTGCTTAGGAAACTGACCAGAACAGTAGCTTCTCTTCAGTCCAATATACTGTACTTGCTGGGAACAGACGCGAGTGCTATTTGCACTGTGTATGGCAATGGGAGCCCAATAGTGACTCTTCTTAGCAGAAAACAACTCTTGCTGGTAGGACCAGAAACTGCATGGGATTCAACTCCGTTTAGGACTGGGAAACAAACGCTAGCTCGCCTTGCAAGAAACACACTCTGCTTTTGAGAAAACAGCACTCTTCTACTCTCCTGTGTTTCCTATAGGGCCAGAACAGTGAGCTTGCTCAGAACAAAAGAACTGTGCTTCCTACACACACGGGGCATATCTAGTTCAACTCTGCTTAGGAAACTGACCAGAACAGTAGCTTCTCTTCAGTCCAATACACTGTACTTGCTGGGAACAGACGCGAGTGCTATTTGCACTGTGTATGGCAATGGGAGCGCAATAGTGACTCTTCTTAGCAGAAAACAACTCTTGCTCGTAGGACCAGAAACTGCATGGGATTCAACTCCGTTTAGGACTGGGAAACAAACGCTAGCTCGCCTTGCAAGAAACACACTCTGCTTTTGAGAAAACAGCACTCTTCTCCACTCCTGTGTTTCCTATAGGGCCAGAACAGTGAGCTTGCTCAGAACAAAAGAACTGTGCTTCCTACACACACGGGGCATATCTAGTTCAACTCTGCTTAGGAAACTGACCAGAACAGTAGCTTCTCTTCAGTCCAATACACTGTACTTGCTGGGAACAGACGCGAGTGCTATTTGCACTGTGTATGGCAATGGGAGCGCAATAGTGACTCTTCTTAGCAGAAAACAACTCTTGCTGGTAGGACCAGAAACTGCATGGGATTCAACTCCGTTTAGGACTGGGAAACAAACGCTAGCTCGCCTTGCAAGAAACACACTCTGCTTTTGAGAAAACAGCACTCTTCTACTCTCCTGTGTTTCCTATAGGGCCAGAACAGTGAGCTTGCTCAGAACAAAAGAACTGTGCTTCCTACACACACGGGGCATATCTAGTTCAACTCTGCTTAGGAAACTGACCAGAACAGTAGCTTCTCTTCAGTCCAATACACTGTACTTGCTGGGAACAGACGCGAGTGCTATTTGCACTGTGTATGGCAATGGGAGCGCAATAGTGACTCTTCTTAGCAGAAAACAACTCTTGCTCGTAGGACCACAAACTGCATGGGATTCAACTCCGTTTAGGACTGGGAAACAAACGCTAGCTCGCCTTGCAAGAAACACACTCTGCTTTTGAGAAAACAGCACTCTTCTACTCTCCTGTGTTTCCTATAGGGCCAGAACAGTGAGCTTGCTCAGAACCAAAGAACTGTGCTTCCTATACACAGGGGGCATATCTAGTTCAACTCTGCTTAGGAAACTGACCAGAACAGTAGCTTCTCTTCAGTCCAATACACTGTACTTGCTGGGAACAGACGCGAGTGCTATTTGCACTGTGTATGGCAATGGGAGCGCAATAGTGACTCTTCTTAGCAGAAAACAACTCTTGCTCGTAGGACCACAAACTGCATGGGATTCAACTCCGTTTAGGACTGGGAAACAAACGCTAGCTCGCCTTGCAAGAAACACACTCTGCTTTTGAGAAAACAGCACTCTTCTACTCTCCTGTGTTTCCTATAGGGCCAGAACAGTGAGCTTGCTCAGAACAAAAGAACTGTGCTTCCTACACACACGGGGCATATCTAGTTCAACTCTGCTTAGGAAACTGACCAGAACAATAGCTTCTCTTCAGTCCAATACACTGTACTTGCTGGGAACAGACGCGAGTGCTATTTGCACTGTGTATGGCAATGGGAGCTCAATAGTGACTCTTATTAGCAGAAAACAACTCTTGCTCGTAGGACCGCAAACTGCATGGGATTCAACTCCGTTTAGGACTGGGAAACAAACGCTAGCTCGCCTTGCAAGAAACACACTCTGCTTTTGAGAAAACAGCACTCTTCTACTCTCCTGTGTTTCCTATAGGGCCAGAACAGTGAGCTTGCTCAGAACCAAAGAACTGTGCTTCCTACACACACGGGGCATATCTAGTTCAACTCTGCTTAGGAAACTGACCAGAACAGTAGCTTCTCTTCAGTCCAATACACTGTACTTGCTGGGAACAGACGCGAGTGCTATTTGCACTGTGTATGGCAATGGGAGCGCAATAGTGACTCTTCTTAGCAGAAAACAACTCTTGCTCGTAGGACCAGAATCTGCATGGGATTCAACTCCGTTTAGGACTGGGAAACAAACGCTAGCTCGCCTTGCAAGAAACACACTCTGCTTTTGAGAAAACAGCACTCTTCTACTCTCCTGTGTTTCCTATAGGGCCAGAACAGTGAGCTTGCTCAGAACAAAAGAACTGTGCTTCCTACACACACGGGGCATATCTAGTTCAACTCTGCTTAGGAAACTGACAAGAACAGTAGCTTCTCTTCAGTCCAATACACTGTACTTGCTGGGAACAGACGCGAGTGCTATTTGCACTGTGTATGGCAATGGGAGCGCAATAGTGACTCTTCTAAGCAGAAAACAACTCTTGCTCGTAGGACCAGAAACTGCATGGGATTCAACTCCGTTTAGGACTGGGAAACAAACGCTAGCTCGCCTTGCAAGAAACACACTCTGCTTTTGAGAAAACAGCACTCTTCTACTCTCCTGTGTTTCCTATAGGGCCAGAACAGTGAGCTTGCTCAGAACAAAAGAACTGTGCTTCCTACACACACGGGGCATATCTAGTTCAACTCTGCTTAGGAAACTGACCAGAACAGTAGCTTCTCTTCAGTCCAATACACTGTACTTGCTGGGAACAGACGCGAGTGCTATTTGCACTGTGTATGGCAATGGGAGCGCAATAGTGACTCTTCTTAGCAGAAAACAACTCTTGCTCGTAGGACCAGAATCTGCATGGGATTCAACTCCGTTTAGGACTGGGAAACAAACGCTAGCTCGCCTTGCAAGAAACACACTCTGCTTTTGAGAAAACAGCACTCTTCTACTCTCCTGTGTTTCCTATAGGGCCAGAACAGTGAGCTTGCTCAGAACAAAAGAACTGTGCTTCCTACACACACGGGGCATATCTAGTTCAACTCTGCTTAGGAAACTGACCAGAACAGTAGCTTCTCTTCAGTCCAATACACTGTACTTGCTGGGAACAGACGCGAGTGCTATTTGCACTGTGTATGGCAATGGGAGCGCAATAGTGACTCTTCTTAGCAGAAAACAACTCTTGCTCGTAGGACCAGAAACTGCATGGGATTCAACTCCGTTTAGGACTGGGAAACAAACGCTAGCTCGCCTTGCAAGAAACACACTCTGCTTTTGAGAAAACAGCACTCTTCTACACTCCTGTGTTTCCTATAGGGCCAGAACAGTGAGCTTGCTCAGAACCAAAGAACTGTGCTTCCTACACACACGGGGCATATCTAGTTCAACTCTGCTTAGGAAACTGACCAGAACAGTAGCTTCTCTTCAGTCCAATACACTGTACTTGCTGGGAACAGACGCGAGTGCTATTTGCACTGTGTATGGCAATGGGAGCGCAATAGTGACTCTTCTTAGCAGAAAACAACTCTTGCTCGTAGGACCAGAAACTGCATGGGATTCAACTCCGTTTAGGACTGGGAAACAAACGCTAGCTCGCCTTGCAAGAAACACACTCTGCTTTTGAGAAAACAGCACTCTTCTACTCTCCTGTGTTTCCTATAGGGCCAGAACAGTGAGCTTGCTCAGAACCAAAGAACTGTGCTTCCTACACACACGGGGCATATCTAGTTCAACTCTGCTTAGGAAACTGACCAGAACAGTAGCTTCTCTTCAGTCCAATACACTGTACTTGCTGGGAACAGACGCGAGTGCTATTTGCACTGTGTATGGCAATGGGAGCGCAATAGTGACTCTTCTTAGCAGAAAACAACTCTTGCTCGTAGGACCACAAACTGCATGGGATTCAACTCCGTTTAGGACTGGGAAACAAACGCTAGCTCGCCTTGCAAGAAACACACTCTGCTTTTGAGAAAACAGCACTCTTCTACTCTCCTGTGTTTCCTATAGGGCCAGAACAGTGAGCTTGCTCAGAACAAAAGAACTGTGCTTCCTACACACACGGGGCATATCTAGTTCAACTCTGCTTAGGAAACTGACCAGAACAATAGCTTCTCTTCAGTCCAATACACTGTACTTGCTGGGAACAGACGCGAGTGCTATTTGCACTGTGTATGACAATGGGAGCGCAATAGTGACTCTTCTTAGCAGAAAACAACTCTTGCTCGTAGGACCAGAAACTGCATGGGATTCAACTCCGTTTAGGACTGGGAAACAAACGCTAGCTCGCCTTGCAAGAAACACACTCTGCTTTTGAGAAAACAGCACTCTTCTACTCTCCTGTGTTTCCTATAGGGCCAGAACAGTGAGCTTGCTCAGAACAAAAGAACTGTGCTTCCTACACACACGGGGCATATCTAGTTCAACTCTGCTTAGGAAACTGACCAGAACAGTAGCTTCTCTTCAGTCCAATACACTGTACTTGCTGGGAACAGACGCGAGTGCTATTTGCACTGTGTATGGCAATGGGAGCGCAATAGTGACTCTTCTAAGCAGAAAACAACTCTTGCTCGTAGGACCAGAAACTGCATGGGATTCAACTCCGTTTAGGACTGGGAAACAAACGCTAGCTCGCCTTGCAAGAAACACACTCTGCTTTTGAGAAAACAGCACTCTTCTACTCTCCTGTGTTTCCTATAGGGCCAGAACAGTGAGCTTGCTCAGAACAAAAGAACTGTGCTTCCTACACACACGGGGCATATCTAGTTCAACTCTGCTTAGGAAACTGACCAGAACAGTAGCTTCTCTTCAGTCCAATACACTGTACTTGCTGGGAACAGACGCGAGTGCTATTTGCACTGTGTATGGCAATGGGAGCTCAATAGTGACTCTTCTTAGCAGAAAACAACTCTTGCTCGTAGGACCAGAATCTGCATGGGAATCTACTCCGTTTAGGACTGGGAAACAAACGCTAGCTGGCCTTGCAAGAAACACACTCTGCTTTTGAGAAAACAGCACTCTTCTACTCTCCTGTGTTTCCTATAGGGCCAGAACAGTGAGCTTGCTCAGAACAAAAGAACTGTGCTTCCTACACACACGGGGCATATCTAGTTCAACTCTGCTTAGGAAACTGACCAGAACAGTAGCTTCTCTTCAGTCCAATACACTGTACTTGCTGGGAACAGACGCGAGTGCTATTTGCACTGTGTATGGCAATGGGAGCGCAATAGTGACTCTTCTTAGCAGAAAACAACTCTTGCTCGTAGGACCAGAATCTGCATGGGATTCAACTCCGTTTAGGACTGGGAAACAAACGCTAGCTCGCCTTGCAAGAAACACACTCTGCTTTTGAGAAAACAGCACTCTTCTACTCTCCTGTGTTTCCTATAGGGCCAGAACAGTGAGCTTGCTCAGAACAAAAGAACTGTGCTTCCTACACACACGGGGCATATCTAGTTCAACTCTGCTTAGGAAACTGACCAGAACAGTAGCTTCTCTTCAGTCCAATACACTGTACTTGCTGGGAACAGACGCGAGTGCTATTTGTACTGTGTATGGCAATGGGAGCGCAATAGTGACTCTTCTTAGCAGAAAACAACTCTTGCTCGTAGGACCAGAAACTGCATGGGATTCAACTCCGTTTAGGACTGGGAAACAAACGCTAGCTCGCCTTGCAAGAAACACACTCTGCTTTTGAGAAAACAGCACTCTTCTACTCTCCTGTGTTTCCTATAGGGCCAGAACAGTGAGCTTGCTCAGAACAAAAAAACTGTGCTTCCTACACACACGGGGCATATCTAGTTCAACTCTGCTTAGGAAACTGACCAGAACAGTAGCTTCTCTTCAGTCCAATACACTGTACTTGCTGGGAACAGACGCGAGTGCTATTTGCACTGTGTATGGCAATGGGAGCGCAATAGTGACTCTTCTAAGCAGAAAACAACTCTTGCTCGTAGGACCAGAAACTGCATGGGATTCAACTCCGTTTAGGACTGGGAAACAAACGCTAGCTCGCCTTGCAAGAAACACACTCTGCTTTTGAGAAAACAGCACTCTTCTACTCTCCTGTGTTTCCTATAGGGCCAGAACAGTGAGCTTGCTCAGAACAAAAGAACTGTGCTTCCTACGCACACGGGGCATATCTAGTTCAACTCTGCTTAGGAAACTGACCAGAACAGTAGCTTCTCTTCAGTCCAATACACTGTACTTGCTGGGAACAGACGCGAGTGCTATTTGCACTGTGTATGGCAATGGGAGCGCAATAGTGACTCTTCTTAGCAGAAAACAACTCTTGCTCGTAGGACCAGAAACTGCATGGGATTCAACTCCGTTTAGGACTGGGAAACAAACGCTAGCTCGCCTTGCAAGAAACACACTCTGCTTTTGAGAAAACAGCACTCTTCTACTCTCCTGTGTTTCCTATAGGGCCAGAACAGTGAGCTTGCTCAGAACAAAAGAACTGTGCTTCCTACACACACGGGGCATATCTAGTTCAACTCTGCTTAGGAAACTGACCAGAACAGTAGCTTCTCTTCAGTCCAATACACTGTACTTGCTGGGAACAGACGCGAGTGCTATTTGCACTGTGTATGGCAATGGGAGCGCAATAGTGACTCTTCTTAGCAGAAAACAACTCTTGCTCGTAGAACCAGAATCTGCATGGGAATCTACTCCGTTTAGGACTGGGAAACAAACGCTAGCTGGCCTTGCAAGAAACACACTCTGCTTTTGAGAAAACAGCACTCTTCTACTCTCCTGTGTTTCCTATAGGGCCAGAACAGTGAGCTTGCTCAGAACAAAAGAACTGTGCTTCCTACACACACGGGGCATATCTAGTTCAACTCTGCTTAGGAAACTGACCAGAACAGTAGCTTCTCTTCAGTCCAATACACTGTACTTGCTGGGAACAGACGCGAGTGCTATTTGCACTGTGTATGGCAATGGGAGCGCAATAGTGACTCTTCTTAGCAGAAAACAACTCTTGCTCGTAGGACCAGAAACTGCATGGGATTCAACTCCGTTTAGGACTGGGAAACAAACGCTAGCTCGCCTTGCAAGAAACACACTCTGCTTTTGAGAAAACAGCACTCTTCTACTCTCCTGTGTTTCCTATAGGGCCAGAACAGTGAGCTTGCTCAGAACAAAAGAACTGTGCTTCCTACACACACGGGGCATATCTAGTTCAACTCTGCTTAGGAAACTGACCAGAACAGTAGCTTCTCTTCAGTCCAATACACTGTACTTGCTGGGAACAGACGCGAGTGCTATTTGCACTGTGTATGGCAATGGGAGCGCAATAGTGACTCTTCTTAGCAGAAAACAACTCTTGCTCGTAGGACCAGAAACTGCATGGGATTCAACTCCGTTTAGGACTGGGAAACAAACGCTAGCTCGCCTTGCAAGAAACACACTCTGCTTTTGAGAAAACAGCACTCTTCTACTCTCCTGTGTTTCCTATAGGGCCAGAACAGTGAGCTTGCTCAGAACAAAAAAACTGTGCTTCCTACACACACGGGGCATATCTAGTTCAACTCTGCTTAGGAAACTGACCAGAACAGTAGCTTCTCTTCAGTCCAATACACTGTACTTGCTGGGAACAGACGCGAGTGCTATTTGCACTGTGTATGGCAATGGGAGCGCAATAGTGACTCTTCTAAGCAGAAAACAACTCTTGCTCGTAGGACCAGAAACTGCATGGGATTCAACTCCGTTTAGGACTGGGAAACAAACGCTAGCTCGCCTTGCAAGAAACACACTCTGCTTTTGAGAAAACAGCACTCTTCTACTCTCCTGTGTTTCCTATAGGGCCAGAACAGTGAGCTTGCTCAGAACAAAAGAACTGTGCTTCCTACACACACGGGGCATATCTAGTTCAACTCTGCTTAGGAAACTGACCAGAACAACAGCTTCTCTTCAGTCCAATACACTGTACTTGCTGGGAACAGACGCGAGTGCTATTTGCACTGTGTATGGCAATGGGAGCGCAATAGTGACTCTTCTTAGCAGAAAACAACTCTTGCTCATAGGACCAGAAACTGCATGGGATTCAACTCCGTTTAGGACTGGGAAACAAACGCTAGCTCGCCTTGCAAGAAACACACTCTGCTTTTGAGAAAACAGCACTCTTCTACTCTCCTGTGTTTCCTATAGGGCCAGAACAGTGAGCTTGCTCAGAACAAAAGAACTGTGCTTCCTACACACACGGGGCATATCTAGTTCAACTCTGCTTAGGAAACTGACAAGAACAGTAGCTTCTCTTCAGTCCAATACACTGTACTTGCTGGGAACAGACGCGAGTGCTATTTGCACTGTGTATGGCAATGGGAGCGCAATAGTGACTCTTCTTAGCAGAAAACAACTCTTGCTCGTAGGACCAGAATCTGCATGGGATTCAACTCCGTTTAGGACTGGGAAACAAACGCTAGCTGGCCTTGCAAGAAACACACTCTGCTTTTGAGAAAACAGCACTCTTCTACTCTCCTGTGTTTCCTATAGGGCCAGAACAGTGAGCTTGCTCAGAACAAAAGAACTGTGCTTCCTACACACACGGGGCATATCTAGTTCAACTCTGCTTAGGAAACTGACCAGAACAGTAGCTTCTCTTCAGTCCAATACACTGTACTTGCTGGGAACAGACGCGAGTGCTATTTGCACTGTGTATGGCAATGGGAGCCCAATAGTGACTCTTCTTAGCAGAAAACAACTCTTGCTCATAGGACCAGAAACTGCATGGGATTCAACTCCGTTTAGGACTGGGAAACAAACGCTAGTTCGCCTTGCAAGAAACACACTCTGCTTTTGAGAAAACAGCACTCTTCTACTCTCCTGTGTTTCCTATAGGGCCAGAACAGTGAGCTTGCTCAGAACAAAAGAACTGTGCTTCCTACACACACGGGGCATATCTAGTTCAACTCTGCTTAGGAAACTGACCAGAACAGTAGCTTCTCTTCAGTCCAATACACTGTACTTGCTGGGAACAGACGCGAGTGCTATTTGCACTGTGTATGGCAATGGGAGCTCAATAGTGACTCTTCTTAGCAGAAAACAACTCTTGCTCGTAGGACCAGAATCTGCATGGGATTCAACTCCGTTTAGGACTGGGAAACAAATGCTAGCTCGCCTTGCAAGAAACACACTCTGCTTTTGAGAAAACAGCACTCTTCTACTCTCCTGTGTTTCCTATAGGGCCAGAACAGTGAGCTTGCTCAGAACAAAAGAACTGTGCTTCCTACACACACGGGGCATATCTAGTTCAACTCTGCTTAGGAAACTGACCAGAACAGTAGCTTCTCTTCAGTCCAATACACTGTACTTGCTGGGAACAGACGCGAGTGCTATTTGCACTGTGTATGGCAATCGGAGCACAATAGTGACTCTTCTTAGCAGAAAACAACTCTTGCTCGTAGGACCAGAAACTGCATGGGATTCAACTCCGTTTAGGACTGGGAAACAAACGCTAGCTCGCCTTGCAAGAAACACACTCTGCTTTTGAGAAAACAGCACTCTTCTACTCTCCTGTGTTTCCTATAGGGCCAGAACAGTGAGCTTGCTCAGAACAAAAGAACTGTGCTTCCTATACACACGGGGCATATCTAGTTCAACTCTGCTTAGGAAACTGACCAGAACAGTAGCTTCTCTTCAGTCCAATACACTGTACTTGCTGGGAACAGACGCGAGTGCTATTTGTACTGTGTATGGCAATGGGAGCGCAATAGTGACTCTTAGCAGAAAACAACTCTTGCTCGTAGGACCAGAATCTGCATGGGATTCAACTCCGTTTAGGACTGGGAAACAAACGCTAGCTCGCCTTGCAAGAAACACACTCTGCTTTTGAGAAAAAGCACTCTTCTTCTCTCCTGTGTTTCCTATAGGGCCAGAACAGTGAGCTTGCTCAGAACAAAAGAACTGTGCTTCCTACACACACGGGGCATATCTAGTTCAACTCTGCTTAGGAAACTGACCAGAACAGTAGCTTCTCTTCAGTCCAATACACTGTACTTGCTGGGAACAGACGCGAGTGCTATTTGCACTGTGTATGGCAATGGGAGCTCAATAGTGACTCTTCTTAGCAGAAAACAACTCTTGCTCGTAGGACCAGAATCTGCATGGGAATCTACTCCGTTTAGGACTGGGAAACAAACGCTAGCTGGCCTTGCAAGAAACACACTCTGCTTTTGAGAAAACAGCACTCTTCTACTCTCCTGTGTTTCCTATAGGGCCAGAACAGTGAGCTTGCTCAGAACAAAAGAACTGTGCTTCCTACACACACGGGGCATATCTAGTTCAACTCTGCTTAGGAAACTGACCAGAACAGTAGCTTCTCTTCAGTCCAATACACTGTACTTGCTGGGAACAGACGCGAGTGGTATTTGCACTGTGTATGGCAATGGGAGCGCAATAGTGACTCTTCTTAGCAGAAAACAACTCTTGCTCGTAGGACCAGAAACTGCATGGGATTCAACTCCGTTTAGGACTGGGAAACAAACGCTAGCTCGCCTTGCAAGAAACACACTCTGCTTTTGAGAAAACAGCACTCTTCTACTCTCCTGTGTTTCCTATAGGGCCAGAACAGTGAGCTTGCTCAGAACAAAAGAACTGTGCTTCCTATACACACGGGGCATATCTAGTTCAACTCTGCTTAGGAAACTGACCAGAACAGTAGCTTCTCTTCAGTCCAATACACTGTACTTGCTGGGAACAGACGCGAGTGCTATTTGCACTGTGTATGGCAATGGGAGCGCAATAGTGACTCTTCTTAGCAGAAAACAACTCTTGCTCGTAGGACCAGAAACTGCATGGGATTCAACTCCGTTTAGGACTGGGAAACAAACACTAGCTCGCCTTGCAAGAAACACACTCTGCTTTTGAGAAAACAGCACTCTTCTACTCTCCTGTGTTTCCTATAGGGCCAGAACAGTGAGCTTGCTCAGAACAAAAAAACTGTGCTTCCTACACACACGGGGCATATCTAGTTCAACTCTGCTTAGGAAACTGACCAGAACAGTAGCTTCTCTTCAGTCCAATACACTGTACTTGCTGGGAACAGACGCGAGTGCTATTTGCACTGTGTATGGCAATGGGAGCGCAATAGTGACTCTTCTTAGCAGAAAACAACTCTTGCTCGTAGGACCAGAAACTGCATGGGATTCAACTCCGTTTAGGACTGGGAAACAAACGCTAGCTCGCCTTGCAAGAAACACACTCTGCTTTTGAGAAAACAGCACTCTTCTACTCTCCTGTGTTTCCTATAGGGCCAGAACAGTGAGCTTGCTCAGAACAAAAGAACTGTGCTTCCTACACACACGGGGCATATCTAGTTCAACTCTGCTTAGGAAACTGACAAGAACAGTAGCTTCTCTTCAGTCCAATACACTGTACTTGCTGGGAACAGACGCGAGTGCTATTTGCACTGTGTATGGCAATGGGAGCGCAATAGTGACTCTTCTTAGCAGAAAACAACTCTTGCTCGTAGGACCAGAATCTGCATGGGATTCAACTCCGTTTAGGACTGGGAAACAAACGCTAGCTCGCCTTGCAAGAAACACACTCTGCTTTTGAGAAAACAGCACTCTTCTACTCTCCTGTGTTTCCTATAGGGCCAGAACAGTGAGCTTGCTCAGAACAAAAGAACTGTGCTTCCTACACACACGGGCCATATCTAGTTCAACTCTGCTTAGGAAACTGACCAGAACAGTAGCTTCTCTTCAGTCCAATACACTGTACTTGCTGGGAACAGACGCGAGTGCTATTTGCACTGTGTATGGCAATGGGAGCACAATAGTGACTCTTCTTAGCAGAAAACAACTCTTGCTCGTAGGACCAGAAACTGCATGGGATTCAACTCCGTTTAGGACTGGGAAACAAACGCTAGCTCGCCTTGCAAGAAACACACTCTGCTTTTGAGAAAACAGCACTCTTCTACTCTCCTGTGTTTCCTATAGGGCCAGAACAGTGAGCTTGCTCAGAACAAAAGAACTGTGCTTCCTACACACACGGGGCATATCTAGTTCAACTCTGCTTAGGAAACTGACCAGAACAGTAGCTTCTCTTCAGTCCAATACACTGTACTTGCTGGGAACAGACGCGAGTGCTATTTGCACTGTGTATGGCAATGGGAGCGCAATAGTGACTCTTCTAAGCAGAAAACAACTCTTGCTCGTAGGACCAGAAACTGCATGGGATTCAACTCCGTTTAGGACTGGGAAACAAACGCTAGCTCGCCTTGCAAGAAACACACTCTGCTTTTGAGAAAACAGCACTCTTCTACTCTCCTGTGTTTCCTATAGGGCCAGAACAGTGAGCTTGCTCAGAACAAAAGAACTGTGCTTCCTACACACACGGGGCATATCTAGTTCAACTCCGCTTAGGTAACTGACCAGAACAGTAGCTTCTCTTCAGTCCAATACACTGTACTTGCTGGGAACAGACGCGAGTGCTATTTGCACTGTGTATGGCAATGGGAGCGCAATAGTGACTCTTCTTAGCAGAAAACAACTCTTGCTCGTAGGACCAGAAACTGCATGGGATTCAACTCCGTTTAGGACTGGGAAACAAACGCTAGCTCGCCTTGCAAGAAACACACTCTGCTTTTGAGAAAACAGCACTCTTCTACTCTCCTGTGTTTCCTATAGGGCCAGAACAGTGAGCTTGCTCAGAACAAAAGAACTGTGCTTCCTACACACACGGGGCATATCTAGTTCAACTCTGCTTAGGAAACTGACCAGAACAGTAGCTTCTCTTCAGTCCAATACACTGTACTTGCTGGGAACAGACGCGAGTGCTATTTGTACTGTGTATGGCAATGGGAGCGCAATAGTGACTCTTCTTAGCAGAAAACAACTCTTGCTCGTAGGACCAGAATCTGCATGGGAATCTACTCCGTTTAAGACTGGGAAACAAATATAGCTCGCCTTGCAAGAAACACACTCTGCTTTTGAGAAAACAGCACTCTTCTACTCTCCTGTGTTTCCTTTAGGGCCAGAACAGTGAGCTTGCTCAGAACAAAAGAACTGTGCTTCCTACACACACGGGGCATATCTAGTTCAACTCTGCTTAGGAAACTGACCAGAACAGTAGCTTCTCTTCAGTCCAATACACTGTACTTGCTGGGAACAGACGCGAGTGCTATTTGCACTGTGTATGGCAATGGGAGCGCAATAGTGACTCTTCTTAGCAGAAAACAACTCTTGCTCGTAGGACCAGAATCTGCATGGGAATCTACTCCGTTTAGGACTGGGAAACAAACGCTAGCTCGCCTTGCAAGAAACACACTCTGCTTTTGAGAAAACAGCACTCTTCTACTCTCCTGTGTTTCCTTTAGGGCCAGAACAGTGAGCTTGCTCAGAACAAAAGAACTGTGCTTCCTACACACACGGGGCATATCTAGTTCAACTCTGCTTAGGAAACTGACCAGAACAGTAGCTTCTCTTCAGTCCAATACACTGTACTTGCTGGGAACAGACGCGAGTGCTATTTGCACTGTGTATGGCAATGGGAGCGCAATAGTGACTCTTCTTAGCAGAAAACAACTCTTGCTCGTAGGACCAGAAACTGCATGGGATTCAACTCCGTTTAGGACTGGGAAACAAACGCTAGCTCGCCTTGCAAGAAACACACTCTGCTTTTGAGAAAACAGCACTCTTCTACTCTCCTGTGTTTCCTATAGGGCCAGAACAGTGAGCTTGCTCAGAACAAAAGAACTGTGCTTCCTACACACACGGGGCATATCTAGTTCAACTCTGCTTAGGAAACTGACCAGAACAGTAGCTTCTCTTCAGTCCAATACACTGTACTTGCTGGGAACAGACGCGAGTGCTATTTGCACTGTGTATGGCAATGGGAGCGCAATAGTGACTCTTCTTAGCAGAAAACAACTCTTGCTCGTAGGACCAGAAACTGCATGGGATTCAACTCCGTTTAGGACTGGGAAACAAACGCTAGCTCGCCTTGCAAGAAACACACTCTGCTTTTGAGAAAACAGCACTCTTCTACTCTCCTGTGTTTCCTATAGGGCCAGAACAGTGAGCTTGCTCAGAACAAAAGAACTGTGCTTCCTACACACACGGGGCATATCTAGTTCAACTCTGCTTAGGAAACTGACCAGAACAGTAGCTTCTCTTCAGTCCAATACACTGTACTTGCTGGGAACAGACGCGAGTGCTATTTGCACTGTGTATGGCAATGGGAGCGCAATAGTGACTCTTCTTAGCAGAAAACAACTCTTGCTCGTAGGACCAGAAACTGCATGGGATTCAACTCCGTTTAGGACTGGGAAACAAACGCTAGCTCGCCTTGCAAGAAACACACTCTGCTTTTGAGAAAACAGCACTCTTCTACTCTCCTGTGTTTCCTATAGGGCCAGAACAGTGAGCTTGCTCAGAACAAAAGAACTGTGCTTCCTACACACACGGGGCATATCTAGTTCAACTCTGCTTAGGAAACTGACCAGAACAGTAGCTTCTCTTCAGTCCAATACACTGTACTTGCTGGGAACAGACGCGAGTGCTATTTGCACTGTGTATGGCAATGGGAGCGCAATAGTGACTCTTCTTAGCAGAAAACAACTCTTGCTCGTAGGACCAGAATCTGCATGGGATTCAACTCCGTTTAGGACTGGGAAACAAACGCTAGCTCGCCTTGCAAGAAACACACTCTGCTTTTGAGAAAACAGCACTCTTCTACTCTCCTGTGTTTCCTATAGGGCCAGAACAGTGAGCTTGCTCAGAACCAAAGAACTGTGCTTCCTACACACACGGGGCATATCTAGTTCAACTCTGCTTAGGAAACTGACCAGAACAGTAGCTTCTCTTCAGTCCAATACACTGTACTTGCTGGGAACAGACGCGAGTGCTATTTGCACTGTGTATGGCAATGGGAGCGCAATAGTGACTCTTCTTAGCAGAAAACAACTCTTGCTCGTAGGACCAGAAACTGCATGGGATTCAACTCCGTTTAGGACTGGGAAACAAACGCTAGCTCGCCTTGCAAGAAACACACTCTGCTTTTGAGAAAACAGCACTCTTCTACTCTCCTGTGTTTCCTATAGGGCCAGAACAGTGAGCTTGCTCAGAACAAAAGAACTGTGCTTCCTACACACACGGGGCATATCTAGTTCAACTCTGCTTAGGAAACTGACCAGAACAGTAGCTTCTCTTCAGTCCAATACACTGTACTTGCTGGGAACAGACGCGAGTGCTATTTGTACTGTGTATGGCAATGGGAGCGCAATAGTGACTCTTCTTAGCAGAAAACAACTCTTGCT